>NC_040013.1:5139457-5279279 GCF_000972845.2 Larimichthys crocea
TTATTTCCCACTGACCAGCATTCGCATCAGGAAGCTTTCTTGTCAATATTTCTCCAAGGACTTCTGTGTGCTTTACATTATTCCCATTAAACTAATTGAAATATATATTTTTTATTTATTTATTTAAAGTCAAATAACAAAAACATATACAGAAATATGATTTGTATGAAATCAAGGTAACTTGATAATATTATGACGATCACATCATGGCATTACCTGGAAATGAATCATTTATTGCCATCCAATTTGGAATCATAGCTTAATTCATTCATATTTCACTCAAGGTCTGAAACAGAGTGAATCAATAATTCAGTTAGAGTGGATGTGGGCTAGCTGCAGGCATTCCTCCAGTGGCTCACTGTTGGTTGGAGAAACAGAGAAGAACAGATGATATTGAAGAGACTCCTGCAGCGCTCAAGTCCAACATTTGCGATGAACTCCCTTATGGATGGAGATGCAAGGATTATTGTTTTATTTGTTGATCGTGCTTTTCAGCTGAGCCCACTGTAAACTATGTCAGATTGATGATGTTGAGACAGAGGATCAGTGGAAAGATTTCTGTCCTTCTGCTGTGATTGCATTTGATCCAGGTTGTGTTTGTTTAAGTACTTACACAAAAGCTAGTATTACAAATTCAAATTATTCTTCCCTCAAAAGACAGTTTCAAGTATATCAATTGATTGTTAGACTTGTTAGTGTTTCTACCATTGCACTGTGAACTTTTTTTTCCTTTTGACCTAAAGCTCTCTCTTCTTTTTATCCACTCTCAGGTATTATTACAGTGGCCCCTAAAGGTTTCCACTGTCTCGACCCCGAGAAAAACTGCAACCCCTGTCTTGATGCAGCCAAAGCCTGCAACCTCAACGGCAGCTGCAAGAGGCAACGCTCCGCCTACATCGCTACCTGCAGCAAGGAGGACCCCACCAAGGGTGAAACCTGCAGCAAGAAACGCTGCCACAAAGCGCTGAGGTTGTTCCTGGATCGCGTGCACCCTGAGTTCAGCCACCGGCTCCTCTTCTGCCCCTGCCAGAGTGAGGGTTGTGCAGAACGGCGCAGGCAGACAATTGTGCCTGATTGCTCATATAAAGATAAGGAGAAACCCAACTGTCTGGAGCTACGGAGGGTCTGCCGCCAGGACTCTCTCTGCAGGTGAAGGAAAGGGAATTGATTGGGGGGGGTGAAATGTTTTGAGATCTAAAGCAGGAAGGAGGAGTGTCCTGTTTAATGTGTGTAGTGCGTGGGGTGGCAGGGCAAGCATTAATTTTATGGGAATGCATCTCCGTGTGTGTTTGTGATAGTTGTGATAGACATTTTTTGTTTTGTTGGTTTGATGGACAGATTTCAGTATGAGACAAGCACCCGCCAAACACATCTGAAGATTCATTATCATCTTCTTATATTCATGGAAAATGAGAAAAAAGAAAATTCAATCTGTGCGTTAGAGACAGTTCCTGTTTGATGCTTATTTCTTAGCCCGCCGTGGCATCCTAAAGTTGCATATTTTTCCGCTGTAACTTTGCCAGTGAAGTAATTAGACTTTCACAGAAGATGTGGCTATTAGACAAGGAATGAAGATGTGAGGCTAAGTTGAAGGGACAACGCTCAATTAAGCTGAACAAAACATTAGTGGATCACGTTGGCTGCATGGGGCCTCTATTGGATTCAAGCGGCCGGATTCAATTCACACCTACCCAGCCGTGACATGTTTCTTTGTGTTAGTACTGCTGAGAGCAGGTGAAACACAGCGGTTGTACTATCAGCCAAATCAGCCGTCAAGAAATTTTTACTCCCAAGTCCATGTGCTGTGTCTGGTCCATCAGTAGGCTACACATCCGGCTGGTTAAAGTAGAAATAGTCTGCGTTCATTAGTGTAATAGCATAAAAAGTGTTGGACATATGAATAATTCTAACCATTTAAAAGCTCATTTATGAGCCTAATGGAGTTCGACCAAGTGTTAGACCCTTGAAAGCTCACTCCCAAAAATAATCCTCATGACGTGAGAATTATCAGAAGGGGAAACTTTTGGCTACTTTTTCATGTCCCGGTGTGACAGATGATTAAGCAGCTGATACAATTCAGTGACAATCAGTCACGGGTCTTGGCAGAGTTTGTGGGTTTAATACTCCAAGTGGCTGTCCAACCTCAGTGTTAATGGAAGTTGATAGCACCTTCCCTGGTTCGTTACTCGCTGTAACTGCCTGGAAATTAGACCAGCCACTTCTTCAGAAAAGTGCTTTCAATTATTGTCAATGTTTGCTTTCGATTGATTTGCTCAGGTCACTTAAATGCATGAATATCTTGCACAATATTAATAGCAGTCATAAAAAAAAACACTGATAAGTGTGGCACTTATGACTGAGCTGTTTTGCGCACTTTTGGATAACTAGACGGAATAATTTATTCTGCAACAAGTAACAATGATTTATGGTCACATGAAATTCAAATTAGTGTTGCTAGCCATGCACAACAATTACTTGTGAGAAGTTTATCTATGGTGCGTCACATTTATCCTGTTTCAATGGAGGTTAGCAGCTGTCGAGGCTGAGTTTTAATGACCAAAACCCAATTCATCTCCACCAACACTAAATCCAACCACCATGCTGTTAAAGGAGGGGAACTGTAGCGCCTCTTCCCCCGATTTATGATTGTCTTAATAATTACCTGCTTGCCTGCATTGTGTAATCTGTTTTCAGGCCAGAGTTGCTTTCTTTGACCTTTTAGGCCCTCGGGTGTCTGCTGTGCACCTCCTTATTGAGAAAGATGAAATAGAACGTTAAAGCTCATTATCTGTGGCTGCGTAATGCCCCACTGAGGTCAACAGCTCGATGAGCGTGCACACACCCGTACAGTGCGGACCCACACTGGTCTGCACTGAAAAACCATTCGGAAGACGCGCACGGACACAAACCCACACATTCGCACACAACCACTTTGAGCTTAAACGTGACTCTAATAATCTTCTGTTGGGGTGGTGCATTCTCCTGCAGTGAATAAGTGCTGCCATGCAAGAGAATGTCACTACGATTCAATTAAACTGAGATGCTATTGGTTAGCGCTGGGCTGACGCTGTTCTCTCATTGGTGATTTTATCCTGCCTTGAGGTGTCCACAATCACCACCATCCTGTGAGATATTCTTAACATGTCCTCTGTCTGTCTCGATGTCCTCTATCTGTTACATGATGTCAGGCATCCTCACAGGACAGGGCTACGTCCGGGAAGACCTTGGAAAGACTTCATTTGCTCTGATAATTTATCGAGACATTAACCAACATGTTGTGTGCTTAATTTGTCCTGCACCTTCTGTATGTTGTACATGCAAATTAAATTTAAAACTTATTTGTCATACTAATGGAGACAAGGTCTACAGATTAGGGTTGGTTTTGTGCAACCTTGGTGGTAAACGCAATTGAACAACCCTAGAAAGAGCCCGCCTGAAACTTTTTGAACACAGAAGTCACAGCACAGTCAAGCACATCGCCACAGGAAACTTTCCTTGGCTCCGTTTTCCCCTCTCAGAGATGTGTTGATAAAAGCAAGGGAAGCTCATTCAACGACAGGCCTGTCTCCCCTGGGGGAAGTCTGTCTGACTCCAAAGAGGGGAAATACAGCTATCCCGAGCCTATATCATTTTAACAGAAGGAATGGATTGAGAGCGGAGGAGGGAATTGGAGGAGGACAAGAACGAGAGAAAGATAATGAGACAGAGAGAGAGGGAAGACGGGGAGGGAGGGTCGCAGAATCGATCTGGGCTGTAAAGCTACTGCAGCAGGTTGGAGGTCAGTGGTTTGGTCACACAACTATGGATCTCTGCTACACGCTCTGCAGGCCATTTCAAAGACAATCTTAACTCCCTGCAACGCACTCTGATAGAGAAAGGGGCACGGCTTGAAACGCCCAAGTCAAAATGGATTTAAAAATGTGCACTCAAGTAATTCATTATTCATTTTAGACTTCGAAAGGCCAACGGTTCCTTGCTTTAGGCTATGAAAAATACCCTCAAATACTTTCTTTTTTGAGTTTTACCTTGAGCAGATAGGATGCCATTTGGCTATGATTTCACCTTTGGATACTGTTCAGATCGTTCCAGGTGGAGCCCAGAGCTCAATCAAACAAAAAGTAAATATTTGAAAGGATTTCAAATATATAATTTTGGCTTGGGCTTAGGTGGCATATTGCACTGGAAGATTTTATTCTCCTTCCGGTCTCTGTGGAGGCAATTGTTGACATACTCTGGAGATCTAGGGACTAAGGATGGACAGAGAACAAGTATTAAATGGAGCAGCTCTCATTTCTTACACCTGGTTGTACTTCTGTTGCAGTTATTACGTAATTTCTTTCCACAATCCTGAACAAACAGAAAAAAAAACAGACAGTTCTGTGTCGGTTGCCGCTCTTCTATTTTCTTTACCTCTCTGCTTCGTCACTCTGTGTTCTCACCATCCTTCCAATGAATCCAACATCTATTCATTTGGGACCGCTAAGTCCACAGAGTGACAATAGGCTATATTTGGATGTGCTGTTCTGAGTAGTGTAGTGTGAGCATGTGTGCATGTATACAAGTAAAGAAACTCCCTATCCATTTCCTATGTCAGTCCACGCAACACTAGCCCAATGAAGCCTAACCCAAAGAGCATTGAGTTGTATATGTACGGCATTGATCGTCTCAGCGATCAATGCAGCACTTCTATCTATGATTTATATCCCCTGGTCCCCAGCCTCACTGAGTGCTCTTTGATTGAGTTCTTTGGTCACTGCTTATCAAAGTTGGAAGCTGAGAGACAATCGCTCACTGTACAGGTACCCTGACCCAGTTTCAGAGGTGTACTGTATCGGGCCGCTTTTGCTTACAGAAAACTCAGATGATGCTACACTCTCTCTTTCACACACACACACACATACACTGCCCTAAATCAACAGTCTGCTCTGTTGTATCTAACAACTCAAGCTTCCACTGAGAGGAAACGGTGTACGGAGAATGACTGGCCCAGATGGCATTACTCTGTAACTACTGAGACGAAGCCGAAAGAAATCAGGATGTTGTTGCACTTTTATCATCGGTCCCTCTCACGTCCTTGCTCTCTCACATTCACTCACACACATTTACACTTTTAGCTCTTGTATTTGTGAGTGTCCTGAATGTACAATAATTCCCCGGCCACAAAACCATTCCCTAACCTCCCGTTCACACACACGTGGCCGGTTCTCTGTGATTGACTGCAACTTGAATGAGCAACAAGACTTGACTGTGTGGAAAGAGATTTCTCAATCTGACTATTTAATTGTGTGTGTGTGTGTGTAGTGGCAGCAGACATATAAGTGCATAAATGCAGCTGAGTATGTAAATTGCGTTCTCAATTCAAATACGCCCGAGGCTACAGACTCATGTGGGACAACAGAGAGTCTGCATGTGTGAACAAGGCATTAACGACATCAAGTACATGCCTAAGCTATTACTGACTGATTTAAAACTTAAGTCTAAATCTATTCTTAGCTGTAGCCTAATTCATCAAACGTTTTCTATCTCCCTGCTAGAATACAAGCAATCAAAGGAAGGTGTCTTTTATGATAGTGTAAGGCTCTGGTTTTGCAAGCGAAGCATGTGTCAATTGGTGACCTTTTCCTCATACATAGTATAGTTTGCTGCATCGTGGCGGCTTTAATCAGGCCTCAGCTTCGGCGGAGACGTGCGCAGCTTGCTGGCTACACATGAGAGTGGCGAAGGAGGTGAGAGGAAAGCAAAAGAGAGAGAGAGAGAGTAAGGAAGCGAAGTAATAAAAGGCATGGGGCAGGAGCTGGAAAGAAAAGAGTTGTGTGCATTTAATTCCAATGCATGGATTAGCATATGCCCATTTACTTTTCAAGCTGTAATCTCTAAGGGAACATGGTATAGTGGAAAACTGCAGTCATTACGTTCTAAGGCTTCATCCTTTCCTTCTCAATCGCTTCCTCCAATGGTACTGTATCTATTATTAATGCAAACATTATCAATAGGACTTCAGACTTATCTACAGTATGTCGATGTGTGGTTTTGAATGTGTCAATTAGGGCCTGCTCTTTCACTCTTCATCATTCTTACTCTGAACTTCTTTCTGTATTTAAAGAGTCTCACTGATAGCTGCGGCTTCTACCTTTCTTTAAATGTTTCCCACAGAGTTGTTTGATATGTGGTTAATAGCGAATGAATTACTGGTAATAACTGCTTTGCAGCATAGTTCTAACTCTGCCACTTCTTCAGGAACAGTTGATCCATTTGTTTGATGTGTACACTTTGTCTGTTTGCCTTGTTCGGAGAGTATTTAAGGAGCTCAGATAACCTTGAATAATCTACTCACCCCTTACCAAACAGACAGTACCGGGTTTTGTGTATGGCACGGTTGATTTAGCATTCGTCCCAATGACATAACATTCAGTAGGGGGTTGTAAGACATCTGCAGCGGGTGGTGTATACAGATGCAGAGACAGAAAGCCAAAGAAAGTAAAAGAACCACTGAATTTCGAGCCAATTTTCTGGTCACCAAACAAGGAACATTGCAATCATGCATAAGCAAGCGTTTCGAAATCAAAAACTCAAAGTGAGTTAATTCACTGAAAATGCAAGTTCACATCGCTGCTTGTTTTTACTTCTGCTTATTAATGCAGGGGAGGTTGTGTCACCAGACAGTTTTTGTTGGTTTTCAATCCTCTGCTGAGTAAGGGGGCGAAAGGTTGTGTCATGCGACAGCTAAGCTAAACTGCCTTGTGTTTTGACTGAATGCCATCTGGCCACATTGCCCTTTTAGAGTATTGACTGGGAATTCCAATGAGTACAGTGCTGCCAAAAAAAAAAAAAAAAAAAAAGGCAAGCCTCTGTCCAGGAACATTCAAGAGAAAATAGCTGTGGGTGAAATGGACAATCACCTATGACCAGAGCAGAAAAGAGACAGACTCAGGGTCACCAGCAGAAGGTTAGATTTGGGAAAGCAAGACCACTGCAGCCAACCAAATCGTAACACACCGGATAATGTCTTTTAGTGGATGGAAAAAAATAACTCTGACAGATGTTATGCCCTTTAATATAAATATATTCATAGCAGTCTGCCCACAAGGTCTGTGATGTATTGGTTGGACTTAAATAATAATTGATATAACATAATGAAACATGCTGCACAATGCACAACATTGCAGAAAAAGACTAATAGTCAAATCTCAGCTTTGCCAGTCTGCATTGTTGACATTAAGTGCCAAAGGACACGCGGGGCTGTTGAATCCTATATTGATTAATCTAGGCTCCCTCGCTCTGAGTTTGCGTATGAGCACTCGATGCTGCAATGACAATCACTTTATACGACAGCGACGACAGGACATTAACGAGAGAGGGAAGGAAAGGAGACGAGGGGAGAGATAAGGTCGGAGGAGCGCAACAGAAAAAAAAGGAAGAGGAGGAGGAGGAAAAACATCTTTTGTTTTTTTCTCATCGGCTTCATGTAACTGCTATTATGTTGGCAGCTATTGTGTCATGGTTATTGTTGTGCTTTTTCTGTAGACGAGCGAGAGATATGGTTTCTAAAGCCTCTCTAGGCTGAAGACTGAGGGAAGTGATAAGAGTGAAAAGCCGTAATTTCACATTTAACAGAAATTATCTTCCATAGAAAAACTCATATTTGCAGACGGAGGGGAAGTCTCTAAACCAGATAGAAGTCTCAATAGACTGTTGTTTTTAATGTAGAAAGGAAGCTATTAGAGGACTTTGGAGTCTGATAGCTGTTTTTCCCCCTGCCCCTCCTACTCTGACAAAGAAATGGTTTCCAAAACTGACAGTCATCTGATTTGAGTCACATTGTTTGTCACGGGCATCAAGTGATAGGAATAAGAATCCATATAAAAAGCCATTAGTTTTCTATTACTGCCAAGATGGATGGACAGGCACTCAGTGCTCAGCCGAATCACTGTGTTTAAAGTGTCAGGTTGGTTGAAAGAAGTCTACCTCTGTGGGGGCTCCCCTGCCACTTCCCTGGGGGCTGAGTGGCTGAAATGACCATAAAACTCCGTTGAGCTAGACAGCCTGTAATTTCAGCAGCGAGTGGCGCTTTGCCGAGGTATAATGGAAAGCCCGTGGAAGTCATGAAATTTGCTGCATCCCGGTGTTGGAACACCATTGTCTGAACACCCAGGACACCTCTCTAAACTTTAAATTACTGTTTTTAAGCCATCATTGCCTGAAAGAGCTCTGCATCTAAAAAGAAACACAGTGGTTGTTCAGTTTCTTTAATCTTCCGTGGTCTTTGCCATTCCTACAGAAGCCTAACGTTCACATTCTTCGCTAGCACAAAAGTAAAAGACCCTTTGTCCATGAGAAATAGAAAAATGGAAAGCGTGGTTCTAAAGGTTGTCTTGTATGGGCACAATGGAGTTGCCGCCCCCCCCCCTCTGTCTGTTGTATCTTTTTTTATCATCTGTGGCACGATTGTTGGTACAAGTGGCTTCTTTCACTCAGAACAGGGATGGGTGAGAGCGGGCTTTGAGTGGGGATGACAGGTGTGGAGAAGGATAGGTTTGTATTTAGGGGTTGTTTTTTTTATATATATGTGTGTGCGTGTGTGTGTGTGCATGTGTGTGTGTGTGAATTAACATTATGTACTGTGTATTGCTGTTTGTGTGTGCGCGTGTGTGTGTGTGCATCCATATCAGTCTTTGCAGCCATGGTGGAGCAACCATACGTCTCATTTTTTTTCTCAAGCGTGACTTCAGATGTGATGTTAGCAGCATGTCACATCGAGAGGCTCTCCGGGTGATTTGAAAGGAGGGCGGATGGAGATGGAGTTGAAGTAATGAAGTGAATCTGAGTGGGGTTTTGCTGCTGGAGGCCCAAGTCCATCAGACCACACTGGCTGCATCTCAGCTCTGGTGAAAGACTCATAGACTCAGAGAGAGAGAGAGACGGACAGGGAGGCAGGGAGAGATTGTAACCTCATCACCCCATATTCCCCCCTCAGCCAAATCTGCCGGTCTTCGCTCTCCCTATTCACGCAGCTGTGATGCAGCATAACAATAGGCACATTTGTCTTTAACTCATTGCAACAACTGAAGGATTTTCTCTCTGATAGACTGTATTAGGTGCATGTACCTGTATCTCTTGCAGTTTCCTGAATGAGAATATGCCTCCTGATGAATGCAATAGATTCAGTGTTTGCAGACAAACAAGCAGGTAGCGGTTCAGTATCATTACAATGCATCTCATCTAATCCAATTACTTTAGAACCTTATGAAAAAATAAAATGATAAATAAGTGATCAAGTAGTGCCACTGTAGAACATATTATAAGTGATACGGCAGCAATGAATATTTAAAGACAAGGCAGTATGTAAATGTCTGTGACATTAACATTGCACCTGTTTAGGATACTGTGCACCATCAGCACTTTGTTGGTTCTAATATGAATCTCTTGCTTAGTGCATTAATATAACACTGTATATGCATCTGTTAAAGTTTCTCACTAACTAAAGTACATTTCAGAGAAGACAGAGGTAATGAAATTACTAAAAAGTTACATGCCAATGTGAAAATATATGTAAATGCATAATTCACCTTTCTTTGACAAGTGTACATTTACATATTCTGTGAGAAAATATATATTTAAAGTGCTATATCTTAAGCTTTTTACCATGAGGTGTTTATTATCACACCCAGGTTGAGATATTGTGCTAATTGCGTATCAGGAGGAGTATCAACAGGTAAAGACACATTTAGTTTTTGTGAGCTGCATGTCTCCCAGGTTGTTTTATGCTTTTAAATAGCAAAGAGGGATGAATGAAGCTTGATTTTCTTTGAATTCTTTGTCTACATGGGCTACACGGCAAAAAAAAAAAAAAAAGCTAAAAATGAGCAAAGAGCACGAGAGTGGCAAATGAGAAAACCCGAGTAAAACATGTCAGATTCCAGCGTAGATAGGTTGTCAGAGATAGTCAGAATAACAGTGAAAAAACCCCCCAAAAAACGTACCTTTCTCAGCAAAGTCAAAGAGAATCCATCTGACTCAAACTTTGGAACCACCAGATGAAAAAAGTGGAAAATAAAGAGAGAAATGCTGTCTCAAAGGAATAATATGACATTTTTGGAAATACATTTATTGGCTTTATTGCCAAGAGTTGCACAAGAATATCAATATTGTTATCTATCTGTCTGCGAAAAATGTAAAAAAAATACACCCAGGAGATAGTTAGCTTGGGATAAAAACTGAGAATAACACGCTCGCTTAACATATTATATCAAAACAGGGCTAGTTATTTCACAATCCAGCTATGTTTGGCCAACCGCCTGTTGGTCCCAGAGAGTTGTAGTGATATTTTCATAACCTTCTGCAAGAAAGCGAATAAGGGTATCGCCCAAAATGTATTCCTGTAATTGTGAGCAGTGCCAACACCACCAGCTTGAGATAAAGCTTGCACCCCGGATGGCGACTCATTTCTTTACGGTGATTATATGTGTCACATTGAATCTGACAATGATGTATTGCTATTAGAAATCCCTCCCATAGTGCCCTTTTAAAAAAACACCATAACAAATGAGTCCATAACAGACAGAGAATATGAAGACAATGACAGCAGAGCAGCTATCATACATAAACAAGTCAAGTCAACTGTTGTATATCAGGCACGGACTTGCCCCGGTAAATACACAAAACACATTCAGTTAATGCCCTTACTAAGCCTGTTTCTCTGTGTGTGAAAGTTTGTTTTCTACATGCTGCTGTGTGTTCGCTGAGGACAAGACAGCCTGAGGTACACTACATTATAGTACCTTTGAACTTACTGCAAAAAGTGGTCAGACCAGGTCAGAACGAATGACTCACGGCACAGAGAGAGAGAGAGAGAGAGAGAGATGTGCAATGGATTGTGATTCACTTAGCGTGCAGATGTGATGTGAACGGTACAGACAGAGCAACTTTGCACACGCTACTCCCAATAAACCTACTTAAGTGGATTAGCAATGCCACCCCGGGGGCGTCCGCGGACTTAAAGCTCTTATCACAAACGCACACCAAAACAAAACATACTATTTTTATCAGTTCCCTTGGTTTGTGAGAAAAGTGAGTATGGGAAACGGTCGAGATGACCAGGATAAGCAGGGAACTATACTGGGTTTGTGTCGCATGCTGTGAAGACAGTGAAGAGCTCGTTGGCACTGAAGCGCGAGTGAGACCTGGTTGCTATTCAGGACACCTGTTGCAATGGCCTGAAAACAGATGTTGCATATACTTTCCCTGTTGATGTTAGTTACAATTGGCAGCTGCTGTAGAGTAAAAATGCTGCCAAAAATTAGGTGCGGTGCTTTGAATCTGTCTATGTGTATGTATGCTCATCTGTCATGTGCATATGACTGAACCTCTGCCTGTGTTTCTCTGTCCGTGCTGTGCTTCGTGTTTGTTATGCAGGTCGAGGCTGGCTGACTACCTGGTGAACTGCTGGGTGACTCCACACACAGTCAGCACCTGTCCCAACCAAGACAATCACCAAGCCTGCCTGGCCTCCTACGCAAGGCTCATCGGTCGGTACAGCCAGGGCTGTGTTTGGCATTGTGATGGAGTGAGAGAGAAAAGGCCATGAGATATATTCACCTCCAAAGGCCACAATATTTTTCTCTAATTTCAGATACATGCTGAGATAAAGAGTGATAGTTCTCGACAGTGCGACAGCAGACTACTCTGCCTACACTTTTATCATGTGGTCCAGACAGAGGAATGAGACTCTTATTTTGTTCCCTTCTGGCTTGATATCTCCCCCAACGCACTGGACATCAGTTCTCTACTAGAAGTAATTAGGGAGTAGAGGCACAGAGTGAGCGTTTACTTAATTAAAACTCTTGATGACCATATTTGCTCATCGTAAATGTGTTGTGCACGGACTAGTACGGGCACATATTTCAGCGTTTGATAACAGCAGCTCGGTGATGTCGCAGCAGCATCACAGGACTCGCAAAGAGTTCCAAATTCAAATCAGTCACCGCTTCCCCACCATGTGTCATAAATGGTGCAGCATGAAGTGTTAATATGCCACGGTGCTACCTGGATTTCTCTGGAGAAAATGCGACACAAAGTGCATCTAACACCCCTGACTTCAGCTGAAAGCACCGACACAGACATTTGAAAAGTGAAATGTTTTAGTACAGCAGTGCTAAATTCACACACACATACACACACTTCCCAAAGCACCTACTTTGCAAAAATATTCACAACATAATGGCCTCTTTACATATAAAAATAAAGCAATACAGATGCTTCACCTTCCTATAAACTCAAACAGTGCAAGCCCGTTCCTATGACTAACATCTTGTTGACCATTTTATATACTATTTATAATAAATGTAGTCCATTATTGTCCATTAGTGACCCATAACTGTTTGTCCTAATGTGCATGTGTTTGTGTATTTGTGTGTGGATGCCCCTCACAGGGACAGAGATGACTCCCAACTATGTCGACAGCAGCTTCTCCAATTGGACCATCTCCCCCTGGTGTACCTGTAAGGGCAGCGGAAACCAAGAGGAGGAATGTATGAACTTCATGCGGTACTTCACCGATAACACATGCCTAAGTGAGCCATCCCGACACATCCTGACACTCTGCATGCATCTGGAATGAGTTCTGTAACTGATAGGGATCCAACATGTCATGTAATATTGATAAGTGCACAAGCATGCGATGCGCTCGTCGTTCTCGCTGCCGTGTAAATGTAGAGCGAGCTGTGTGAACTTTGATCCGATGCAACTTTAATGGTTTTATGACGGATTCTGCTTTTGCAGTGTCGTAGAGCTCTCCGGTGAGATGACTGTGGATGGGATGTTGTTGTGGAGCGGATGGTGGTGAGGGGATTGAATGTGGACGAGGAGTGGACTGAGATACTAATCAGACATCCAGCTATTGAAATGTCATAAGTATTTTAAAAAATATTTTGTATTATTGTTAGAAAATAAAGAAAAAATACGACAAAAGAGGGAATAAAGCCAGAAGAATTAAATGAAAATATTTATGAAAGGATGGAACTTCTTGAAGTCCTAATGAAAATTGGTCTGCTGCATGGTTTGATTTATCCCTTTGCTCACTGATTAAGTTGGAATTAAACGTTCTTACTTTCTCAGAAACTAGTCATTTCTTATCATTTCTCATCCCTCCTCTGGGCAAGATCTTGCCCAGACTTTAATACAAAAGAAACCATTTGCATTTCATTTTCACATTCAATCTGAGAGCGTTAAAGGGGCTTATCCCTTACAGGAGAGAAATGTCATGAAAAAGAAACAGGATCCAGCACAAATGAAATAATGGCAGAAACTAAAATACATATCATTTGTACATCTAATGCATAACACACGAGCTGCAGCGTGACAGAGTGGTTACCTCAAACATCCTTGTGCTTTTTTTTTTCTTCTTCACTGAGAGCAAAAATACAGTGAGCCCCTTCCTTGCTATGGCAGAGCGAGCCGTGTCATCAGCGCTACAAGACACCATTGCCTTTAACATGTTCCATTGTGTGGATAATGCTTTCAGACCATTTCAATAGATTGTGCCGGGGTACCGTTTTAGCTGAGTGTGCAGGATGAGGGATGAGGCTGGGAGCTGAGGAGGCGTCTTGAAAAATAACACAAAATGCAGCATCTCCTCTCTGCAGTCAAGGGAAACAGGCGATAAACTTCGACACACCAGAGAGGAGAATATACACAGAAATAAACTCACTCTACAGTACTATACATATACAGCGTAGAGCATATAGAGACAGATTATCTTTCGGCTCCGCATCAGCTGCGTAAATCTCCTCTCTTTTTTTTTTTACGCTGATTGACAAATCAAAGCACGCTGCATTTTGAAAACCACGTGATGGGAAAATCCACACTCTGCTTACACGATCGAGCAAAGGAACGGAAGAATACTTTCAGAAAACATCCCATCTGAAAGGACATTATGATTAAAGTCCAAACATAGTCTGAACTGTGATTTCCTTCCCCTTTCCATCTCCGATCCTCTTGTTCTCTCCTCACTTATCTCTTATTCTGTCTGTCCCTGCAGGTAGGGCAACGCATGCTATGCCCAGGGGTTATCCAGAGTCATTAAAAAATTGAATTGCTATTGGCAATGAGTTTAATCACTCAGTGGAGCATTTGGGTGCAGTAAAACATCCTGCGTGGGGGCCCTCCAGCCAACTAGTTTGATTTATGACTTTATTCCTACATCTTACAGCATCTGTTGGGGGATAGCTGGCTATAGCAGACCCTGACAAACAGATGCGTAACATCACGTTTCAGCAGTCCTTCACTAGAAATTCCTTACTAGCGTTAAGCTTCAGTGGTAAGCTCTGCTCCTCTCTGTGCTTTTTATATTTTCCCGCAGCAGCCAAAATTACCAGTGTGAATGAGAGAGACGTGAAGACTGCTAAGTGTGCAGGTGTATTTCGCCTTTTACCTCTGCGTGTGTTGTTACAGTCGTGTGTGCTTGTGTGGAGGTGGACAAGAGGATGTGACAGATAAATCTATGGGGGAAATGCATCCGTAGTACTAAAGACGCCGTGTGTGTGTGTATGTCCATCTGATTACACACACGTGTTCTACAACTATCCTGTTTTGTCTCCTTGTGTGTTGGTGGGAAAATGCCATTTATCCTTTGTTTGGGAATGTTTTGAATTTGATCAGTCACGTAAATCTATTCAAAGTCATCTCTGCATGCTGACCTTATAATGGAGGTGGTTGCCAAGCAATTACATGGCTTGCCTTCTCTCTGGCTGAACAAAGAGAAACAAGCCTCGTGTTTTAAACGGATGAGCAGTGAAAAGGTACTCAGCCCCTATTTTACCATATCTAGCTGAAAAGCTGACTGAACAGGGATTTATCACATTTTTGCAGGGGCTCACACGCATGCACTTAGACACAAAATTGCACACATGTCGTACAGTGCATCCGCAGGCGGACGCACAAGCATCGATATGCATTCACAGGCTGTTGTCCTCTGATTGATTTGGTACTTTTAAAAGATTCCATTTCTAAGTGTACAACTGCCGGGCAAACAAATTGGGGTTCATCATCTCAAGTGCTGCTATTTGGTCAGCTTGGTGCTATTTGAGAACGGCTGTTGCAACATAAAAAGCTTTTTGTAATGAGCCAAGGACATGAACCAAAGTTGTTTGTAGTTGATAAATGTGTCCATTGTGTCTCCACAGGACTCCTTATAGAAAGATAATTACCAGCTAAACTACTAAAGCGTAAACAGGTTAGACATTCGAAAATGAGGCGCGGCTTAAAATATTAAACATCAGGCAGTATTAGTGTTTTGTACAACAGTAAAATCCTCCCCAGTGACAGATTTCACAAACAAACCTCCGATTGCTGTTTTGATTAGTTTGGCGTACAACTCTCAGGCTTACTGACGAAGCAAAAAGACTGGCTCTCCCTTCTCTTTTTAGTCAATCCTTACTCAGTCCCAATCCTCCCTCCCTCATTCCCTCGCTTGCCAAAGATTGGGCAGGGGACCAAGAAGTTGACTTAGAGCTGTCTGTCTGCTAGCTCGCTCCTTGCTGGGACGGCAGTCAAAAACAAATGACTTTATATCTCTGTCCCTGCAGGAAATGCCATTCAGGTCTTCGGTTATGGGATAGACAACATGCAGAACAAAAATGTGTCTGTTCCAGCCCCCTCAGCGACAACGAAGACGGGGCCTGAATGGTCGACAGGCACATCAGATCCTCCCTTTGTCGCCATCCCAAAGGTAATAGGTTTGCATTGATTGTTTCATTGATTGGGATATTACAAATGTTACATTTAAAAGCAAAATGTCATTATTTACTGTTATTTTCACATATTATTTACTGCCTGTTTGTCAGGTATTAATCCTGAACTCTATCATGTCAAATATAGGTCGCCTCGTTATGTGAAATTGAAACAGAAATGTTTTTGATGTTGTTGTTGTTGTTGCACCACAAATCACATCAGCACGTACACAAAGCCAAACAATTTTCTGTAGTTTCCAGCAACTTCTTTGCATAAATTTGTCAAAATGGACCTATTACAAGAAAAAAGCACAAAAACACTCCTCCACTCTGCATGCATGAAAGAAGGATTTTGCACAGAGGCAAAAAAATCATGAAGCTCGACACACTGCACCATTCACATTCACATCACATTCAATCTCTATGCTTGTTAAAGCAATTGGCACATCATAACAGACGCTTTAAGACAGTTTATGCTACACCCAAGATGATGACATTTTGTTGAAATATTATATTTCTCTAACACACAAGAAAATTGTGAAAGAAATTGGAGGTGGGGGTTTTAATCTGGATTAGAGGTTCTAAAATACTGGCCCAGGGCCTGTTTTCTGCTGAATGCTGTCTACTCTGAAGACTGCAGTCAACTGGGCTATAAGCGAGTTCACCGTCTGGAGCAGAAAAACATCACTCTTTTTGCTGTGCTGCAAGAATGCACGTACGTTTGTCTTCTAATAGAACTGTACTTCATTTTCTCTTCAAATAAAATGTGAAAATGACAAACCCATATTGTCCACCAAAGACTCGCTCCCTCTCCTTTTCTCTCTTTCTTGAACAGGACAGAAATATTTCACCACATTTTGGTCCAATGAGAGGGGTTTTCTGTTTTTCTTTTTTTTTTGATCTAGCTCTTGAGTTTGATTAGTTTTCACAGTGAAATATTGTTCTGTTTTATAGATGTATTTTAGATGTGCTGTGAAGCCGTCTAGTGTAAGACTAATGATATTTTTCACCTTTCCAGGAGACCTAGTTACCAAACATGGCTGTATTAGACACTATAGTACAAAACTATACTTTGTAAAAACCTCCCACAGCTGCTGCTGCTGCTGTCTTTGTTGATGTTATTCTTAATATCATTTTTCAGCGACTATTACACAATCCAAGCAGCGCGCTGTGTTTATGAATGCAAATTTGCGTGCTGAATGAATGACTCCCATTAAGACATCTATTTTGAGTAATTCCAGGGGCTTTCACAGCCATTAAATGGTCACACTGCACCCAAGTCATGCGGTATTGTCCTTTACGCAGAAACCCTCATTGTTGTGAAGACAGCAAATTAAAACCTTAAAAAATGTTGCAAAGAGGAGAATTAATGAACGAGCACAACCGATAACAATAACAGTGCGTGATGTTTGGGAAAGGTGTTGGAGAGCGAGCGAGCGGGTGGCGGGGAGGGAACGGGTAGTGGAATTGCTCTCTCCAAAGGTTCTGTGTGTGTACGTCAGTATTGATGCACCGCTCTGCGCCTGTCTCACTGCAGCGTAGTGTTTAATTTATTGTAAAAATGGTAATTAGGAAACAATAAGACGTGTGATTACTCAAGCAGGAAGTTTATAATTAGAGAGGGAGCTGGTAGCGACATTTTGGGCGGCCCTGTGTTCTCAGACAACTATGCTTGGCAATTAAAACTTGTCAAACTTCCCTGGCAGATAAATTGGGGCAGTGTTGTTATGGTATGAGTCCTCTTGGCAGAAGACTGACTGTCCGCGGCTGTAAATCTTTAGCGACCAGCGTCACCCCATAGTACCACACATGCGCAAATATTATGGATAACAGAATATATTAGACACCTATGATATGAAGCACACTAAGAGAAGATGTGTATAGAATGTGCGGTCTGTGAGTAAGCCTGTTCATGTCAGTCATACCGCTCTCTTATAGCAGGCGTTTCAGCTCATTTAAATGCATAATTATTCAAAATGTCACTCCCATTGGTTGTGGGCTTTATCCCATTGCTCACTGAGTAAACATGTGGGCTGAAGCTTGAGGTTTGTAAGTCAGTGGGGTAGCTATCACAAGTCCTCCTTTGTTTACATGGAGAAAAACAATAATTTTCCCATATTAACATGCTTCTGCACAGTTTGATGAAGGAAATTCCCAACCGTGGTCTTTGCTGTATTCCCTGGGTTGCTGTGGGTCTCATAGATAATATGGATTTTGTGTCTTATAATTGTAATCCTGATTTGAATTTCAATGTCATCATCCCTATGGATACTTGAACAAGGAAATTGTTTAAGTTGAACTGTTTATTTTGATTGAATTGTTCGAGTGCAACATAAACCAACTTCTGTATGTGAACCCCCCCCTTCCTCCAGCCTCATAACTATTGGGAAACCGATGTTGTCTGTGTTCCCATGTGTTGATTTTCGGCTCAATTGAACGAAATTGATCGCAGACAGAAACCTACGTAACTCAGATCGATAACTATCCTTGGGAGATGCAGCCCTATTGCACTGTAAATTTGACAATGTGCTGATTGATAAATCACTCTCTGCGAGCAGCATCATGTTCAATGACAAGCAGGATATGTTCTTATCAACAATAAATGCTTGTGAATGTTTTCCATCTTCTCTCTCTCTCTCTTTACCTCTCTGTGCATGTGTGTAAGCATGAGCAAATGTGTGTGTGTGTGTTTTGACATTGCCTGTACTCCGTCACGGTGCATGCACGTGTATGCTTGTGTTGTGCTTTTAGCTGCTGTGTTTACGTGCGTGCGTGTGTGTGTGTGTGTGTGTGTGTGTCACGAGCCTGAGTGTATGTGTGGATATTGGCTGCAGCCAGAGATCTGGACTCATGTCAACAGGCTGCTGCCACACATCACTGCCCTTGCTAATTAATTGGCTTTTAGTTGCGGATGTGTTTGGTGCATTGTCAAGCTACCCAAAGCCCCCACACACACCCCCACCCCACACACACGCACACACACGCACACACACGCTTTCTTGGCAACTGTCTTTTAACCATTTCTTTGTAGAGTATTCACAAGCCCAGGTACTGTGATAACTGCAGCTATTTTGGATACCCTCACTCTCCCTCTATCTTTTGTTGCCTCTACAAGGGAGAAATACGCCAGTCTTGTTCACATAATTCAGAACTATTTTCCGTTTTCATTATTTATTTTTTATGTTTACAGTATGTGCCGCCTTGTTCTGCTGGAAGATGATATCTGAGTAGATCTTTTTTTTTTTTTACTGTGTACAGGGAAATGGACCAAAGTGCAATCTCTGCAAAGGTTACATTGGTGTAGATGAGTTGAGGGGATGGCGGTGGTAGTGGAGGAGGAGGAGGAGGAGGAGGAGGAGGAGGAGGAGAAAATGTTTCATGTTCCTTATGATGTGCCTCCGTAATGCTGTGCTGGACTGAAAATGGTGCCTCCGCAAATTGAGTGAGACTACTTTAACTTGGAGGCAAATGGTTATGCTTTGTGTTACAAGAATCCAAGAAAATTGAAAAAGTATTCAAAATGCTTACAATTTTATGGAAAAGCACATAATAAGGCCATTGTGGTGTGGATAGTGGAACTCTGGAGGTCACGGAGTTTAATATCTGGACTGATGTGTTCCCACTGCTCTCTGCCATAATGTGAGCAGTGGGGTAAACTGTGCGGCTTTCTCTCAATTTGCACACACTGTACATTAGTTTATCTTCTCCTGTGCCTCAGAACATTGTATTGTTCGGATGCACAGGCGAGCTGCATACAAGCAGCCTGCGTTTTGTTTGGCCTCAACTTGCTGTAATTTATGCTTTATGAAATATTGAAAGAAATCCACAGCTGCTGTTGGCTTCTGTAGTGTGTTTGGCTTCGTAGCATGTTTTTCTTGTAAATAAAGTCTGTAATGATAGCTTTAAAAACTGTTCAGAGACTTGCTGGCACGACCTAAAAGAGTTTTTTTGTTTTTCAAAAAAAAAAAGTCCTCACAAGAAGCTTTCCTTTGTTGCCAACTTGTTTAAGAAGCAGAGAGCATACTAAACAGCAGGGGCTTGAAATGTACTTCACATATCGAGACATTTGGTGGATCAAACACCTGATGTTCGTGCCAAAGTGGGTCTGCCATAGATACATGTCATCTCTCACTTTTACTCTGACTTTCTGACGCCTGTTTTCTCCTTGCCTCAGCTCTGACCCTGCCCTCGTCCTTCTCTCCCTCATCAAATGCCAGAACAAGAAAGCAGCATGTGTGACTAAGTCATGTCTAACCTTTGCACGTCTGTCTCCCTCTGTGTATCCCTCTATCCTCCTTAGTATCCTGAACCAAGCGACGGTGGCCTGGGCAAAACTAGGGGCCTGCCAGAGGATCACTCCGCCTGCCTGTGTGCCAACGTCTGGGCTCTAGTTCCCGGCCTGGCTTTGGCTCTGGTCCTGGCCCAGCATGCCTTATAGAAGCGCCAGGAGGAGAAAAAAGAGGTCATCCACCCACAAGCTGATCCCAAAAGCAGAAGGTGTTATTTCTGAGACTGATATTAAGAAGGCTGAATCTCTGGGCAGTTGACATGAATGGCGTTTATGAAAGAAGAAAAGAAGAAAAAAAAAAAGAAGAAGAAAGAAGGTGGAAAAATACTGAAATTTTACCATTGTGAATTTGTTGTTCATTTGATGTATTGTTAGAGCGGACCACAACTGTGACGAAGCACATGGCTTTAAAAAAAAAAAAAAAAAGGACCCTTGGTTGGAGAGGCCATGAAGGCCAGTCTGTGGGAACGACTCTCCGTCTGACTGAGACACAAAATCCTGGAGGACTGGAAGCTGATCACGTGAAAGACTTCTTCTACTTCACTTATCTCACCAAAGGAAGGAAAGAGGGAATGAACAACATAATTAAAAGAAGACAGGATTGACAGTAAAGAAATTGTTGCGGAGGGAAAAAGAATGAGCAAGAGGTAAATCGGGTAGAGTGAGAGCAAAAACAGAGAGAGAGAGAGAGAGAGAGAAAGAGACATATTTCTGCTATCAGTCACTTTTTCTTTTTTCTTTATTTTTTTGTCTTGAATTGGTTTTCGACTTAATCTTCTCTTGGATGAACAGAACCACAAATTTAGGGGCGGGGATGGGGGATGATTGCATTCTGTCTCTTCAACACAAGTGTAAACTCTAAACTGTAAAGCCTACTCAGTGTTCTAAGTGTTGGTATAGTATTGTGACCATAATCAATCTACCGTAACAGCTCTTTTCATTTGGGTGCTCCAGTAAACTTTTTCAACAGGCGGCGAAAAAGAACTTAAGACGGTAAACGTTACCAGTTATGGTTTCTTGGTCATTTGAGATGTTGTTGTTGATGACTGTGGGTGTATGCCATACGTCCACCTGCACATGTGTATATTGTCTCTATGTATATAAACAACAATTTTGTCTTCAACCGAATGATATGTTCAGTACCTTGAATGGACATTATTGTACCCTATGACGACTATGACTCTGTATTGATTGCTGGTACTAATGGAAGGCCTTCATTATCTGCGTTTATATTTGTCTATAAAGGTTTGATCACAAAGAATGTATACAGGGATGAGATTAAATGAGCTCAAATTGCTTGGAAAGCCATAACCTGTGTGTGAGTGTCATGCTGTATCCGCTCAGTGTACGTGTGTGTGTGTGTGAACAATTATTACAATGCGCGTCTGTGTTTACATGCAGAAGAAAAGTAGCTTATAAGGAGCAGTTTAAATTGCCAGTGTGGGAGTTCTCTCTGCCCCCTCTGAGAGCAGAGGTTATGATGCATGGTGTAATTAACCGCAGAGAGTACAGGCAGCCACCAGTCCTGGAGAGTGCCCATGACCCAGCATTTTAACTCTATTGTTCCTCTTAGGAATATAACATAAAAACATTGTAGGAATTCAAAAATAATTTATATGTGAGCATATTTGCTTGTTGAAAATATGTGAATTTGTCCTTTTAAAAAAGTAAACTTTTGTCCACGGTTTATGTAAAGCTGCCTTCAAAATGTAGCTGTGAAATGAAATAACTTTAAAGGACCAGTGTGCAGGATTTAGTGGCATCTAACGTTGTCGTTGCTTCCTAGTGTATGGCCACAAAACAAACAGCACAAAATGCCCTGTTTAACACAGCTCCCTAAATCTTACACACTGGACCTTTAATTCGCTTATGCATACAGTATGACCATGTCTATTTACTATTTAAGATATTGTTGCAAAAAATGTGAACCTGTCCTTTAAAAAAGTACATTTTTGTTGGTAGTTTATGTAAAGCTGCCTTCGAAACAATGTAGTCGTGAAAATGAAATAACTTAAAGGTCCAGTGTGTCAGATTTAGTGGCATCTAGTGGTGTTGTTGCCGACTGCAACTCTCCAAAAGGCTAGAATCAGTGTTTGGTTTATAGTCCATTCTGGGCTATAAACATGTTCAGCATGGAAGAGAACCCACATGGTTCGTAGATATGGTATTATAACAAACTCTAACTTATTTTCGGGTGATTCGTTTTGCAGATTATATTCCATTTTTGCCACATTCTGTAAATAGAGCCCCCTAAATCTGACATGCTGGACCTTTAATTCACATATGATCTTATATATTTACCAAAAGAGATATTGTGTGAATCTGTCCAAAATTTATATAAAGCTGCCTTCAAAACAAAGTACTTGTGACAATAACTTAAAGGAAGAAAGCCCTCTTTCTTTTACTTTCATATAAAGAGTTAGACGACAGGATTGGTTGAACCCTCTCGTATGTGTATGCCAAATATGAAGGTAAAGACTGGATACAGGTAATAAAACCTGCTTACCAGAACCTCCAAAGCTCACTCCTTAACACACAATATCTTTTGTTAAGTCTGTACGAGTTCTCATCACAGTCAGTGTGGACAGCATCCATTAACCTTTATGATGTACATATAGGCATGTGAGTGTCATATTAAATATCTTAACCTACAGAATTTGTTTAAAAAAAAAACCCAACTAACACCCTCTGACTTGGAAATCTTTTCACATTTGTAGCAGCTCAACTGGAAGGTGTCTCAGTGGATAGACTAGAGGTCTTCAGCCAATCAACAGTGTCTATAATTTAGAGGATTTATGCATTATTATATTTATTCTGTACTACAGTATATTTGCAAATGAGAACAGACAGACTTGAATAACACTGGACCTTTATTTTAGACAATATATCACTATATTTATACACATGGATATTTTACCCATGATGTATTGATTTTCTTTTCAAAACTTACGACTCTCTGACAGGTTGAAAAATATTAAAACTTCCATAGGCATCTTTGCAAATGAAAGATGTATTTTTCTATGTTTATGCATACATATTTTTTTTTCTCCCTCGCAGTGAATGAATGTTGACTGTTCCCACCAAAATGTTTATGTCTCCAGGCGGCACATCAGGTATAATGTTGTGCCACGTAACTGCATGCTACTGAACCAAACATCTTTAGAAAAAAGGTTTACACCATGTCGCGGGAACAGATGTAAAATTAAACTCGACGCAATATGTTATTGTTAACTGTGGTGTGCACCATATACAGTGTGGTCAGGTCTGGCAGAAATTACAGTGATTTTCTAAACGGCTGGGTTTACTGCTGTGAGCATCTGAGAACGTAAAATGTCAAACACTCGAATATAACGTGTATAGTTTTTCATCAGGAGCCGAGCGCCACGTTCAACACATTCAAACAGTGACACTGTGTTTGATGTTTTGGCTCAGTCTTGTTATCATTCTGCACGTCAAAAGATACGATGACGGTGAGATAAAAAAGTAAAGACAGTTCCATTTTGGTGATTTTTCAACAGTCTAATCACACATTTGTAACATTAGTCACAACTTTCAAACTACCAAAGTGGTTTAAGAGATAAAAAACGATACTGAACACATTAGTAATTTGTGCTTGCTGTCTTACAACCCACACACATCTCAAGCATCTCTTTTCTTATCAGATATCGTTCCTGGCAATGCTGCAGCCCTTTTGAATCATAATGTACGCCTGTAAAAGTTTACAAGCCGCTCTAAATTACTCTCGAGCTATGGAATGCAATCCCTCAGAGATATGGTTTTCTAGGTAAATAGAAAACAGTGAGGAAAAAACATTGAATGTAAACAAATCTATCTGATCATCTATCTCAAACATATCTACAACACTAACCAGGAAAAGCCAGGTTTGGTGTCTGAGAATCAAAAGAAAGCATCTTACATCAACATTAAACAATTTCAGAGGGTGAAATCCATCAAAGATGAAGCAGAGCTGCCAATTCTCCAGCAGCCCCAGTAGTCCATAATGCAATACAGCAATAATATAGTGCAGACCCCATCACAGACAAAACCCAGTGCTCGAGATTGTTTCTCCAACACAGACATGGCTTCTTTTTATAGCACGAAAACTATATTACATTTTCATATTAAATTAAAAAAATATATTCTATATTTGATCTCACTATGGTAGAAATGTGTTTGTCCAGTTTGACACATGGGCCCTCCTTTAGCCGCAGTCACTTCCACCTCAATGTATTTTACATTGTGCCTGAATAATTCAGAGCTCAGTAGAGTCAACAGCAGGATTATTACTGGGAGAGAAGGTAAAAATGCAAACAGGCTGCAGCATTTGTGTCTGGGTGATAACAAGAGTCTGGTGATGTTTCTGGGTTACGGAGTCACTGACTGAAACTTCATGTTCAACCTTTTTTTGTGACATTAAATGTTCTTTTAGCTTTCAGCCGATGTGCAACCAAGCAGAGTTCTTCTTCATGCCTCCGCAGCATGTCATACATGTAAATCAAATCGCTCACCTGTTAGCAGTATATTTCTATTCCATAAATGAAACATGAAAGTGAACTTCAGCCACGCTGTGTATATTTTACAATCTGCTCAATCAGAAAATTTACAGCTAAAAGCTCTCCGGGCTTCCTGTTTACGCAGCTGTCACCAGAACAATGCTGTCTATACCCCGCTTGCCTATTAATCAAAGTTTGATTTGGTCAGTTTGCTGCTTACTTTACAGAAAAATTGATGACGCAGTGTGTGCAATTATATAGTCAGCTTCCCATAAAGGCGATCAAAAACTGGCAGATAAATTAAGGGTTTTGACATGTAGGGAATGCAAATAAACTGATCAAAATTCAAACCTCCGTGGAGTGGGCCTCAGTTTAGGATGAAAAAAGACAGCAGCTCAGCAGTTCTTATACAGCTTAAGAGAATGTATATGCAGGAGACCTACACAACACACAGCACAATTTAGAAATGTATCAGGGGTTTCGTGGCAGAGATTACTGGTACAGGAGCACAGTGATGGGACAGCTTGAAAAGAGGCAGGATAAAGTACTTTCACTGGGGGGAAAAAGTCAACGGTGGCAGCTGGATTTGGATGTAAAGTCAAAATGATATGATTATCTGTCCGCATCATCATAATTTAAGCTACTGAGACAAAAAATGCATTGGCTATGTGCCCGTGTAACAAAGTGTTCAGCCGCACAACTTTAAAAGCACAAACCAGTTGCAGAGTCGTGGGCGCTTTCTACTCTTGTGTCCGTGGCGTACCTGTGTTTTAAACACAGAGTGTGCGTTCACGCCTGTCCCTGTGTGTGAATGCATGTGCACACAAAGCTGTGCATGTGTGAATATGATTGGGAAGGAGTGTTTTTTAAGTCTTGAAACAGGAAATTTGCTGGGAGAGCATTTTTTTATTTTTTCAAAAGGAATCCTTATGGAGTCCAGCTTGTTTCTTCTCTTTACAGACGGGCAGAAGAGGAGAAGCGGAGGGGTTTTGGGGGCACGGGGAATAAGAAAGCGGCAGGTAGCTGTACATTTCACAGTTGATTAATGAGTCAGTGGGATGATGTCTCTTATCAACACTCTGCACATGGCGGAGAGAGAAGAAAGGTTTACTGGGGCTAGGAATGCTCCAATCACAGACGGCTCCCATTGCCATCCCATCATTCCTTTCTGTGCTCACCCACCTGTTTCTGTGGGGTTCTCTTCTTCTCATCACAGCAGTTTGTTAGCTGGTGCAATCGGACCCCTTACCCCTGTGTAAGGTAAGGCGCCGATGAGTTTTGTTTGAGAAATATATGCGATACATCTTCTACTGTGGAGTTCACAGTCTCATCACTGCCTTTGTCCGGAGATTACCGCAGGACGTGATGTAAAAGCTTGTAATAAGTTGTTAATGAGGCTTATGTCATCATGCAAGAGAAAAATAGAGTAGGCTGCCCACTGACAAAAACCCCCAAAAATATCCCCCAGTAAAATATTTAGTCGTAGTTACATATGTGCTTGAGAAACACAATATACCATTTTCACGCTTGACAGAACCGGATGCTTGATATAAACTACTGTTGATTGAGTTTGATATGCATCCATGATGTGTTGATTCTTGATAAATATGTGTGGCATGCACTAATGGCTCTCAAAACCAGTGAGCTGTGAGCTGAGAATGATAGTTTTTTTTTTTTTTTCTCTCTCAACGCCTAGGCAGAAAAATCTCAGCCACAGCATGCATCCATAGAGCTGTAACACAGTGTGAAAATAAATCACAGGGGGAAAAAAAATTGAGCAATGAAAGAGCAGCAGACAAATAAATTCAAAGTAATGGACTGCTTATGTTGTTGTGCGTATATATATCTTTGCAAGATTAAATATTACTTTAATCCCAGTGAAAAATGTTGAGATGTTTTTTGTCACAGGCCAAATTACTTTCTTTTTTCCCTTTCATTTGTTCCACTAAAGGTGTTAATATTTTACTCTAATGTGAGAAATCCTTTCTGGTTGATCGATTTGCCATACGATATTAATGGCAGTTGCAGGGAATTAAAGTGATTAGAGAAAGAGAGAGAGAGATAGATGCAACACCAGTGAGTCTAACCTTCCCTGGATGGACTGCAGCGCTCGTGTACTGTTGTCAAGAAGACTTTTTGTCTTTCTTAGATAAATCAGAGGAGACAGAGATGTGAAACATAAGAAACAAAAGAGGAGTGTGAAAGCATAACACCACAGTAGCTGGATTGGATTTGCTACCAGTTTCTTTTCTTTGATGTTTCCATAACATTAAGTGTACGAGAAGGAACAATAATGCCTGACACTAAAAAAGAGAAAGAAAAAAGTGACAGGCAAAAAATTTGAGAAAAAAAAGTTCAAAATCTTTCCTATTGGAACATTTGTCAAGCATTTTTTGGGGGGATTTCAGCATGTACTTCTATTAAATATATTTTTTCAAACACACATTAAAAAAAAAGAAAGGTGAGCCAAAGCAGTAACCAAGTGGTGCAGTTCCAGATGGCAGCATGAGGTAATTGAAAAATATGAACTTCAATACCCTGCATTTATGCAACCCAAGTGGTGGCTGTACACAAATATTTCTGCCTATCCAGTGAATTTCCTGTATGAGGAGACACATTTGATCAATATAAATGACACAAGTGCTGCGTGACCTTTTTTTAACACTGTATAATAACTTACTTGAAAAACCCTTCAATACATGAAATATTACTGTCCAATCAAGTCTGAGAAATCATGCCTAGCTGGAGGTCATTTATTATAATGACAGTACAATACTTTGATGCAATGAGAAGTAGTTTACACGACACATGACGGACTGTTTTAAAATGCTGAAATCCTTCAGACATTTTAGTCTGAAAGAACAAATACAGTGTCTGCTGCATTTAAAAAAAGTTCAGTGGTTTAAAAAGTCCTTCAGACTTTCCATCACTTTAGCCGTCTGTTGAAACAAAAACTTACATCTGCCAGACACGACTGTCCTTCCTACCTATTCAGAGTCCACTAGAGAAGTTGGTCATAAAACCTACGCGAGCTGAAGTATCTCTGATGGTCTGCAGTGTTACGTTATGCATGTGGTGTTTTACACAATGATCCGGTTATTCATCGGTGTAGCTCATTCTGGGTATGAAGGACGAAGGAGATACCAGTGCACAATCTTGTATATATGTTATTGGAAAAGAGCTGAATCTCCTTTTATGTCGACAAAGAGTGAATGAGGAGAACACACGCATATTGATTTTCGGAAAAGAACAAAATAAATATTTCTTTTTCCTTTAAATGATGTTGTTCTTTGTTTAATTGTTAAACTGCCTCTGGAGTTGCTATATAAGAAGCGATGTTACTTATGACACGCTGTCTGACAAGTGAAAATTGTTTCAGCGGAGACGGGAGAAGCACAGAGACAGAGAGAGAGAGACTGTAATTGGAAATCAAAACAAGGGCTATATATCTTTTTAAGCAAACATCTTGGTTGTCTGGCAAGGGGAGTGGACAGCAGTATTGAACCAGACCACTTGAGATGTAATTCCTTGCTCCATTGAAGAAAGACTGGACATTTCTATTGTCAAGTCAAAAGAAAAAAGTGAAGGTGAATGCGAGAGAGATAGAGAGAGAGAGAGGGGGACGGAGAGAATGAAAGAGAGGCATCAGCAGGAACAAAAGAGGCGTCGGGGAGAATGCTCAAGGAGAAGACGACTCAAGCCAGTGGAACTGTGAAACAATCCGATATGGATTCTGCCATGGCTGTGCGACTTTGACTGCGTCATGCTCGTCCCTCTGCCTCTCACATGTGGGGTGGTTATTGATGGAGCCGTCATATCCAGGCTGAACATCTGTAATGAAATTCTACTCCTCTTATTGGATTTGGCGATGGGATCTTTGTCTCTCTCACAGCTGTAGTCTGGCCTTTATTGTACAGCCACGACCGTCCTGTGCAGGGCACATACATATATATATATATATATAGACACACACACATACACACAGCACTGTATAAACTCCTGCACATGGGGATTATATTGCTGCTCACGAGTGTAGATATTGTTTACCCTCTCTGGATTGGTCTGTCAACAATGCATTTTCACTGTATTTTAATACTGTTTTTCATTCTCAGAAGAATGTTGGGAATCGAATCAGGAGTTAAATTTTGTTTGCTCTTCGTGAAAATATATTATTCTTGCAAAAGGAGTAGGCAGAATGCAAACATAATAGACACAGGCTCCAGAAGAAAATAGCAGGAGTAGAAACTAAAACCAGAGTTGGTATCAGCAGTTGCTGGAGGCGGCGTGCAACAATAGGTGGTTGGCGGGAAGAGTCCTGTAAGTAGCAATAAGCAGGGAGAGCGCATGAATGTACAGGAGTAGTAATAGAGTGAAGCAGATAATAGATTGGAGCGGAATAGAATAAAAGAAAGGGGATAATGCAAAGCAAATTTCTGAATAATTTATCATAATGCACTGGAATGAAAGCTGAATATTACAGGGGACTCCATGTAGAGCCATCGTGACCACAGGAGGAGCTTTCATCCGAATTTCCAAAGGCGGGGAAAAACGAAAGGCAGAAGAGCGAGAAAGAGGGACAGCGCAAACCAAGCGAGGAGACAGAGTATAAAATTCACATGACAGGTCTCGTTATCTTGAATGCAAATTCAGGCTGTGTGTTTGCTGGAGTGACACATTGGTTCTTTTATTGATAAATTGAGGACCGCTATGCTATAATGCTACCAATATACTTTGCAGGGGCCCGGGTAAAGAACCCACTCTAAAGGCATAGATGATGACAGACTGTTTAGACTGCCTCTCATTACTCTTGCACCTCCCGGCCCAGTGCGTTTACATGTTTACGACGTACACATAGAGAAAGATTCATTATTCCTGCTGCCTGTGGTGATTTAAAATGGTATGGGTGAATTTTTGGATTACAGGAGCTCTCAAAAAAATAAAATAAAATAAACCTAGTTTTTTTTTTTTCCCTCACCACTGGAATATTTGAATTTAGAGCGGATGACCCTCCAAGACACCTCATGCAGATAAAACAAAACACCAGCAATACACCGACAATTTCTGTCAGTTTCATGTGGCTTTTTCAATCTGCTTTTTTAGGATGTTGATTACATGATTACAGTATTTCCTAAATGAGGTGGGAGGAAGGATGTGTTTGACAGCGTCCCCTTTGAAACTCATCTCATTACATTTTCTACACTCCTTTGGTGATAGAAATAAATCTCGTGCCAACATTTTCCTGGATTCTACATTATTCTCCATCTAATCCCACAACTTCGGCATCTAAAACGTCACTCATACAAGACACTGGAAGGTGTGAAATTTCATTATGCAAATATATTCAATCTATATCTCTGTGTTGAAGGGGCCAGTAGGGGATCTTCTCTGTACATTCTCTCTGTGGACATGCACACACTGCATATAACTCGATGCATGTGTCTTCTAGACTTGTAATCATATTTGCATGAACTGTGCATATACTATCATCAGGAGTGCTGTATAAGACCCAATCACTGGGGAAGGATTTTTAAGGCCAACCACAGTAAAACATCACTATTATAAAAAGCAGAAAAAGGCACCGTCCAGAGCAGTCCAGCAGGGTTTATCTGTTGACAAGTATTCAGCAAAAAAAATGATTTTCAGAACTTCAGAGTTCATGCTGCTTATCTTGAGGAGGTCCACAGTTCATCACATTTCTTTCTCCTCTTTTTTTTTCTGATGAGCAAGTGTTTCCCCTCACTGAGGGTGCTGTAGAGCCGCACAACAACTTACTACCCCTCAACCAATTAGAAAATTACTCAGCATATGAAATACTGTACACCAGTGCTTCATCAATTACCGTAAAACAGAGTATTTCGCTGCTCCAGCAAATCTGCCGCAAGTGTGCCGGTGGTCTTATTTATTTCCTGGTGTTACCAGTCATATCATAACCAACTGCAACTAATATTAATGAATTATAAATATTTAAGTACGTTGCAAAAACCAAAAGCGTGGGGGAAACGTATTGGTCTTGACTTGTTGTTGGGGTGAAGTGGCTACTGAGGATCACTCATAACCGAGATGACATGCCAACTTATCAAAAAGTATTGATAAAAATGCATTTTTATAATGAATATTAGATTTTTCAGTATCAGCAGCTAATAAATTAGAAAGTGTAGCGATGCAGCGTTTCAACACTGCATTAATTAACTTAAAGCAAAAAGGGAACGAGGGAGAAAGGGTTAGGGAGATTTTTGTCATCCTAAGCACCTTAATGTCTGCATTGTGGTTTAGCCAACACAGAGATCAAAAACTACACTCAAAGTGTGGACAGGGGTTTATTTAGTAGAAAGAAAGTCTGAGCAAAGGTTGGACATCATAAAAAGCTCAGTGCAATGGTCGAATGCAGCTCTGGGAATCTCACAAGTGCATGTGTGTGCATGTGCGTGCATGTGCGTGCATGCAAAGCTTGTATTTTTAGGTCTTTGCCCAGGGCCATTGTACTACCCTGAGTCTGTGTACTTTATGTATGCATTGAGGCATAGAGAGGGAGGAAGGAGTGTGAGAGTGAGAAAGAGAGGACCTGAAGGTGGGAGGGATGAATGGATGGAAGAAGAGGTAGTGTTGAATCCCCCCCCCCTGTCACTGTCTCTCCTCTCCTCTTCAGAGGTGAGCTCCAGGTTTGTATTCTGAATGAGCGTATTGGCTGGAGAGCCGCACTCCACAACCAACAAACCCCAACCCCAGAGGACCCCACAGGGCTTCCAGCAGCTGTGGACAGACGTGCTGAACAAACCCAATGTCAGGTCAAAACACCTCTTCTTACAACCCACATCAGGCACGGCTGAGATACAGAGAGAGAGAGGGGGAGAGAGAAATAACAAGAGAAAGGAGGGGGGAGTGCTGGGAAGAGAGATGGAGGAAAAAGAGATGCGGACAGTGAGAAATAAGAGAGCTGGGCAAACGGAGGAAAAATGAAAGGGGGGAAGGTGATGTCTTACAGATAGCGACGAGAAGGGGAAGACCTATACACGGTGTGGATGTGTGTGGTGTATGTATGTGTGGATGTAGTGGCGTATTGGAGAGAGGAAGAGAAAGGGAGATGGAGAGGGGAGCAGAGACCAGGAGAGGAAAAAAAAAAAAAGTGAGAAATCACAAACCTGGCTGAAGTCAGTTTTCTCTGCTCTCTTTCTCCCACTACAGCAGTTTCTGGGTGAATACTGATACAGCACAGACATATACCAAGTGCTGCACTTTGTAGCTACAACTGACAATAAAGTTCTGGAGACGGTGCTAAATAATAACTCACAATCACTCCTTTTGCTGAAAAGTGCTGCATCCAGTGAAGAGGGGTGTATGAAAGGACAGAATACCGTTAATAAACACTATTTTTTTATATATCTGTATGAATGTAACTGCAAAAAAATCCCCATCGTAAAATATGTCCTTGTATTAACATGGCTTTGTTTATTAGTTCAAATTAGTTTGATGTTTTGGGAGTGACACATTTATTTTTTCGCTCTCTGGGAAGGAGTTAGATGACGTGGAAACGGCTGCCATGGCTCAAAACTAATCAACACATTATATCCAGTGGATGTTTAATCAGTACTAAAGGACAAAGTATTAAAATGTGTATAATTTGCCTTTTGTTAGATTATTTCTTGGCTGGGAGATGTAAGTTACTTAGTTGACAGATTTTGCCACCGCTGCGCAAGGCCAGGTGGGTTGCGTCCTCTCCCATGCTAATCGGCTGACAGGCAGATGTCGTGACAACATCATCATCTAAATCTCAGCAAGAAAGCAAGTAAGTGCATTTCCCTTAACGTCTTAAACTATTCCTTTAAAAAAGTGTCTCATTAATGAGCCGAAACCATAGACTGTGTATAACATGGACAATGTATCCACGATGTCACCCACAGGTTTCTGGGGAGCCATTGTAAAGATCAGAGTGTGCGATGGCTCTGGCCACTGCCATCTTGGCAGTCCTGCCTCTTCCGCCTCCAGCTAATCCAAAAATGTGCAAAGCTGTGGTGCGTAGGTGGATCTGAGGCATGCTAAATGAAGCCTGGGTGCTTAAACAAGCCACCTATAGAGATATAACCATAGAGACCAAAACTGCACCAGGCTGTAAACATGATTATTTCTGCTGGGAAGTTGGGTATTTCAACATAAGGGCTTATGGAGACTGACTCGTTCTGTGGCTGGCCTCAGGTGGTCGTTGGAGGAACTGCAGTTTTTGGCACTTGCACTTTTGGCTTTAAACATTTCTTGCAGTTTGCAGTGAAATATTAGCTTGACACAAAGACTGGAAATGGGGAAGCATCCAGCACTGGCTCTGCTTAACAATTAACAGTTTATTATCCTCCCGCTCCTAAACGAAGAATAATCTGGAACATAATCCCTTGTAAAATGGCAAATTGTTGTTTTTATTTCTACATCAGTATTTGGACAGAGCCAGGTTAGCTGATTCCACTTATCTTCAGTTTTTGCACTAAACTAATAGCCGCTGGCTGGAGGCTTATAATTAAAGAACAGATATGAGAGTGGTATCAATCTCTTTGCATAAATATATTTCCCAAAATATTACTCTATTCCATTAAAGGTTCAGTTTGTGTGCCACTGCTACTCACCTCTCCTCTGCCCCTGCCAAGCATCTGTACATTTATAGGACTTATTCTAAGGTAACAAAAACACAACGATTCTTATTTTCAGGTTATTATACACTAATGAAAACATAAATATGCTATTAAATCCACCCAAATCTTTCACACCGGACCTTAAAGTTGTACAACTTTAAGGCCAGATTTTAAGGCTAGATTCACAATGAAGCCGATCAATGTGATCCAAGACGTCTACCTGCCTCAATCGTAAATAAGTACTGCCTCTCTATCACCGTCATGATGACTGCTCCATCTTTTACAGAGACATCACAAGAGACTCTATGAAATGGAAAGAAATGATAGAGAGTTGTAAAGCTGGGGAGATAGAGGAGGGAGGAAGACGGAAAAACATTTCATGGCAAAGTTGAAAGGAGGGGTGATTAACTGAGAGGGTCAAGTACGCTGAAAGAGAAGAGGGCTGCTCGTTGATGCTTATGGCTAATGGGCGAAGACAATAATGGACACAAACACAAAGCTGATGATCGCATAGAGATGGTTCTTCCAAATGCTTCCTGTCGACAGAAGTGGTGTTGTGTCTCATCTTGTCTTGTCTTGTCGCCTTGTCAGGCGGCGGCATTAAGATTTCTTCTGCTTAATATCCAAACATTTTCACTGATAATACACTGCAGACCACATCATCCAGCAGTGGCATTCAGAAACCCTTTCATGCTCCTCATTGGCCTGCTTGTAATGACTCATTTAAGCGGACTAAATAGCCTTTAGAAATGTGGGTACATTTGAATATTTTACAAAATAAAAGCACGGCAAATGTAGATGCAGTTTTGCCATTTTGAGAACAATAACTCTCTAGCACAGAGACTGTGAACATACAAACTATGATGAAAAATCTGATTGCACAGCTACTCGGCTGGAATTGTCTTTCTTCTGGGTATCTTTACTTTAATCTTCAGCCATCTGGGAAATTCAATCCACTGATGCAGGAATAATGATACATCTTTGGGAAAGGGATTGAGAACGAGGAGTTAAAGATGGGGGTGGGGGGGAAATCCCAACATCCCAAACTATGGTATTCAAGTAACAGTGACAGGTTTAGCGTGACAGAGCCTAAAATTTATTATTATGATATTTATATTCACACACTGTCTCTTCTCATTTTTCACTCTCCCATTACTCACATCCGCAAGTTACAATAACAAGCGAGTAAAGTCCACTGTGAAGTTGAAACTATTTAGAAATTATAGATCTAGATTTCCACTGGTGTTAGAGGAGTAGCAGCTCTATGACTTCCCCCTCGCAGCACTCAGGTCTAATGAGTGGAAACAATAAGGAGACCAACTGCTGACGTTAGTGACTGAGCATTAGCTTGAACCAGACCCCATGCAGACCCACTTATCTGTAAATCACCTGTGTTCTGTAGACGGTATGGCCAATTATATTGAGCCAAACCAGTGCACCAGAAACAAATTAGAGCACAGTGTTGTCATCCTCTTACTCTTGATCCAGAGAGAATTCCTCTTATTTTATTTAACCTTTGTATGTTTATATAAGATAACATTATTAGGGTATAATGTATTTTTCAAAATCTGGCTTCCTTCTCACTTGCCTGCTCGGGTCAATCACCACCGCTCAATTGGTAAGAGGGAATAGAGTGCAGTGTGTATGTCAGCGTGTATGTGTGTGAAGCTCCTCCAAGTCATTAATAATGTTCTTTGGGTCTGATATGATCGAGTTTATTTGAGTTTACCGCACAGAACAGCCGGGCATCAGTTCAATCTCTGCAGGATTTTTCCAACAAGATATGAGGGCCACAGCGGAATAAAATAGTACTTTTAAGTCAAGTTCATAGGGCATATGAGTAAAAATGAACTCCCTGCACTGTAGGGTCAAACAGCTTCTGATCCGGGATCTGTTTAAAGTTTTGCCAGCCAGCCAGCCTTAGTTTTAACCATTACCGTTGGAGTTCCTACAAACACAAAGCAATTGACCGCGGCATTGATCTACATGTAAGAGGTAGAGATAACATTGACATGACATTATGTCGAGTAATTTATCTCTCGACTTGTGACAGAATGAGTGACAGTAGAAGGGGATTCTTATCAGTGTCGAGTGGCCTTCCTATTCATCAAAATTATGACTCGTGAGTGCATGAAAATGAGAGTGTCTGTGCTAAAAAATGGACTCTCTCTGAGAGTGTTTGATGTCGGACTTAACTATGCTTTCTCAGTAAGTAAGACACGCTTTAAAAAGAACCAACCCACCCCCAAAAAGCTGTCTTTGAAACAAAAGAAAAGTAATTACTGATATCAACCCAACAGTGAGCGAAGGATGTCACACTCCTGCACAGCTTTAACTTTTATTTTCTTTGGGTATGTTTGAGTGTATGTGTGTGTGTGTGTGTGTGCACCTGTGCACGTATCGGCGTTTGTGTTCGCTCTCCTGTTCTGCCTAGTGGTCCACTCAAATTACACACTCTATTATCTGGTCTCTCCAGCCAGCATGCTCATTTGGAAGTGAGATTTAAAACAGCAATAAATATAGAATCATGTGGGGGAGAAAAGGAAAAAAAAAAGAAGAAAGAAAAAGGAAAAAGGGAGTGATTTTAAAATTGTTTTGTTGTCGGGGGTTGGTCCAAATCACAACTGGGTATTTGGAAAAAAGGCAGATAGAAAGACGTAATGGCAGTGACTAACTGCTAGCCAGTGTTTTAACGTGTTCAGGACCCCTTGCTGAAAGCCGTATTTTCTCCACAGTTTGAAATCCTTTTCCCAGGATAATTATCCATTGTAGATGCCCATCCTCAGATAATGACTGCCTCGCCACTGAGATAGGAAATTAACAGGGACCCAGTGTGCTGCAAGCACAATGGAGGGACTGCCCCCTGGATCACTCAGCTAATTTTAACCAAGGAGAGAAACGGGGAAGCTGTTGTTAATGCTCCCCTTCTGCTTATAAGGAATAACATAATTTAATTTCATGTATGATATCATCTAGAAGGGAGAGAAAATGAAAAATAATGTCTAAGGAGACATTGGTTCATGAAGTAAATGACAACAGTGCCCCCTTGTGAAGCTGATAAGCAACTTCTGTGCATTCACTAACACTCCAGCTCAAGAATTTGCAATGGCTCCACATTTTTCTTCTCTTTCATACATTAAGGAGCTGATTTGTGCAGTTCAGCCTCATACTGTCAACACACCTTAGTTACTTTAGCCATGCTAAACGGGATTAAGTGATCAGGAAAGATCAGGGCTGACAAAATGGCTGAGGAAAATGGTTTTATCTGAAGTTGGGTTATTTTAAGGTAGCAGCTCGTGAGCAGTTTGTTGCACAGAGTAAAGGATGGATAAAATAACAATATGAATAAAGTGCAATCACAAGCTGGTATTATGTCTACAGCTGAATTTTTATAAGTGCATTAGAGCAGCAGGGTCTCAGTTTTAATTACAGTAGCAAGTATTAACACATTTGTTTAGTGCTGTGCTAGTGTTCACAGGGCTTTAATTATATGATAGTGAAGCCCATTTTTCACCAGCCTGGCTTCTTTGTAAAGTAATAACTACTGGTATACAGACTGCTACATTCATGATTCAACTGAGACACTTGATAAGAGCTGGCATAAGGCCCAAATGTCAGTTATAGGTTAGCCATTAACACAATTTATATCTATTGCACCATCAATCTTTAGAAAAAATAATAATACAAAAAGCAGAGAGATCATCATCATGAGCTAACATAACCTCACTGTGCTCTATAAAGCAAACAGATACTGGGTAGAGGAGGTGTTTGGAGTATTCTGCTATTCTGTTCACGCTGTATGGCTGTGCACCTTGCCACAATTTATAGCTTAGTTACACTCCATATAATCCCTATTACCAGATGCTTAAGACTTCTCAAAGCAGTTAACTGTTGTTAGCCTGTTAAGTGTTAAACACAAGTAGAGATGGATGGCTTCATTTGTGAAATTTATAACACGCATGTAACACCTGGGGAGGGGGGCAAAATGGCTAGATCAGGATGACTTTGGCAGTCATCCATCTGTATTGCATATGGGCGCAGTCACTCTGCACCTCGACGGCCCTGCATCAAAAATTGAAATGATCAGCAGCAGTTCTTCCATTAACCCCGTATTTTAATAGGATTCTGTGCAGATCTAGTCTGAAAGGTAAAATAAGGGTGAAACAGCTGGAAGCTTCAAACAGTGATCAATGACAACCAGAGGCATCTTCATCCCACAACTCACCGCTCACTTCTACACACTTCCAAAGGGGTCAAGATGTATATCGACGGGCAGACCTGTATGTGTTTTGGCCCTATGCTTCTATCTGAAGTCAGATAATCCTTCTTCGTCTGTGAAGACAATGCTCGGCCCTGGCTCTGCGCCCGAACACCGAGTATGTTGATGAATTAAAGCCTCATCAAACTGTGGCTTAGCAGAGTTGAGCAAGGTACATTAAATCAATACTAATAACCCCTGTGTGTGTTTGCATGCGTGTCTTAGTGCCAGCGTCAGTTGTCTGGGTGTGTAATGCATACTATACTTTAAACTTGTGCCACTCATCGTGGGACAGACGTACAACTTCATTGTCCTCATCTAACCTGACAGGCTGTTACCGTGCGCTCTGACCGCTTGGTGCCAGGCTTATTTATATGCTGCCCGTGAGAGAGATCTTGGGGAGAGCAAATTGCTTTGCACAGAGAGAGACAGCCATCACTGCTTTGAAGTGTGAGCATCTGCGTGTGTGTGTGAGTGAGTGTGTGCAAAGGCTCACTTCATCTTTTGCAACGGGCAGGACAAGTTGTTCGTATTCATGCCAGGGGGGAATTTAAATGTGCATATGGATTTTATTTATTGATGTTTATGCTTTGTGTTGTTTAGTGAGCACTGGAGATTTAGTTGAAGTTCCTGCGCCTGGTCGTGTTCTTACAGGTCAACAAGCAGGTGAGTGTCTCAAGCTCGACCTGGTTCACACCAGCTCTCAGTGGAGTTGTGCTCGAAGGGCTGTCCTGCCCTGCTGTACCAGCAGCGTAATGCAAGGTCCCTGTAGTGCCTGACTCCCTGACTTGTGTCCCTCGCTACAGCAGCAGAGGATGAAGCAGCCATACATCATAGGCCAAGTGTGTCCTCCGAGGCAGTGACAGACAAAGCCAACAGAATCAATAAAGCCTTAGCTCAGGACCCACTTCTGTACACCCAGACCTCGCCTCTGCCTCTTTAGCTTCTTCTCTTTTTTCCCCTCAAATAATTCCCTCCCTTCTTCTTCCCTCTTTACATTTATTGTGCATTTTTCCTCACCACTTCTGTCTTTTTCAGGGTGACATCATTTATCTGTGTCTGACTACAACTTCTGTCAATATTATCTCTATCTGCCCTTCTGCTCGGCCCCAGGTGAACATGCTGATACACAGTGGAGCTGTCAGCCTTGACAGCAGATGAAAAAAAGAGAGAGAGAGAGAAGCAATTCAGAAAGAAAGACCAAGGCTTGAGGATTACCGAAGGCCATTCAGCTTGTTAGTGCAGCAACACCTACATCAGACAAATGCATACTTAATTTTTTCAGAAGGGTTGAGTGATTCAAGCTCTGGAGGTGTGAATGTTCCCCAAATAGACAGTTTAAATGATGTAGGGCCTTGTGTAGTACCCACAAACCATTTCAGACAGCAGTGGAAATGCTATTAGAGAGATAGAAAGAGCACTGGGGAGTAGTTCACGGTAATTAAACCGGAGCGTCAATGTCACTGCTACCTGTTTACGACCCAAAAGAGTAGCAGTTTCCTGTGGTGAAGAGGTTTGGCTTTCATTTATTACTGTCGATTACCATTATGAAGTCCTCCCACAAAGGACTGGGATTTTATCTTGGGAAATTGTACTTTAACCTCTCTTGGAAAATAATTCCCAACAAAAAAATATTCTTCAGAGATAATAGTTCTGCTAAAGTTGCACAGCGTAGATGAAGGCTCCAAATCTAAAATACTATAAATATATTCTGGAATAATGAATATTTTAAAACCTCTCCTTGAAATGAAACCTTAAAAAAAAATGTGTGTAAGCATGTAAGACCACTTTAATAGCATGCTGTTTTGCTTTGGTGCCAGTCGGCATGCTTTGCTCTTCTTTCATCTCATTTGGTATGAGATGAAGGAGCTCAGAGTGATTTACTGAAGAAAAAAAACAAAGGTACTCTGCATCTTTGAAAACAACAACTTTAATTTTAATGTTTCAGTTCAGCAGAGCCTTTGTCAGACATTTCGCAAATAAAACATTACCGGAGTTTTCAGTAGTTGCTTATGATTTGAAATGACAGCTGTAAATCATACAGCATACTTGCTCCATGTGTGATACTATTGTGGCTTGACAGTGTCTATTTAATCTCCAGTGTAATATGGTTTCACATTGGATTCACGTTCAGCTGCCTACATGCACCAGTCTGCCAAAAGAAAAAAGGCATATGTGCAAACATAGAGCATGCTTACATAAGAAATTGGATTTTGCAGTGTAGGTGTGTGAGTGACTTTCTGAGTGCATATAACTGTGTATTTAAGGTTATGCGTATAATTAGATGATGTTTATAAGTGTGAGTGTGTGCATGTAGTGACTGTGTGTGTGTGTGTCTCAGCAGTGTCCAGCCTCTAGCTGCCTAAAATTGACTAGGGTCAGTTTCTTGGGCCAGCTGGGTCAACAACATTATGCTGGGTCTTTTTATTCAACGGGGTATTGATCTTTCTCCATGTGTTTATTTGTGTGTGTGTGTGTGTGTGTGTGTGTGTGTGTCTGTGGGGGTGTGTGAAGCTAAGCAGGGAGATGGGACCAGGCCAAGAAAAGGAGGCACGTTCTGGAAGAGCAAATTTGACATAAAATCCAATCAATTGCTGCAGCCCTTTCCCAGTCTGACAGCCTGAGCTGCTCCTTCAAGTACAGAAAACAGCAAACTCACATGAGTAATCACACTAGTTCATTCACTTTGGCAGAAAACACAAACATCTCTTAATTGTTTTCCTGTAATGCAATCTTTAGAGACCTGCTAGAAGACAAAAAAAAAATACAACCCATAGAGACACACGCTTACCACATGCACACACTCATGCGCAAAACGGTGCTGAGGTACATGAATAATAAATAACTATTTTTAACAACCTTGCACACCATCATTGATACCTTTGGACGGAGGCATAAAAGCAGCCTCTTTCAAAAGCCTGTGTGCTTTTAAGATAACCGTGAAATGATATGTTCACATGCACACGTAAACACACACTCACGCACGCGGCTCGCAAATGCCTGCCCACACATCCACTCCGCACACACAGGCAGATGCTTATGCGAGGGCAAACAGGATACCAGTCAGATTTAGAGGCTTTAAAGAGTGAGCAGACAAAGACACACTGACTAGTGCATTCTGTTATTATCACACACACCGACGCGCGCATGAATAACTTGGATGTGGTCAGCTAAAGCAATGGTAAAAAAAAAAAATTATACTGTCAGGTACTGGAATGGGATGATTCAAATACACCTTTGTCATATCTAAAATTAAAGGTCTGTATCAAGCACCCAAACACATAGTCACACACAGAATTAAAGGGCCTGTATCAAGCACGCAAACACACAGTTATACACACATCTCTGGCACCCAGCGAGTGAAAAGGCAATGTCCCTGACTGTGTTCCTGGCTGCTGATTACTAAAGGGAGAATATCATTTCAAGACAAAGACTGGCACACTGTAAAGAAGTCTGCAACAGCCATTCTATCTCCAGCAAACACTCCCAGACAGCAAAGAAGAATATTGTACTTTTTTGTTCACAGCCAGCAAAGAAACTTTAAGCTTCTTCTTTTTTTATTATATTAATTGCGAGAGAGACTGGAAGTTTTGATACTTCTAGTTGTGATGCAGCAGTTGTCGAGAGTTTTGGGGGGAAGAGATTAAGAATGAGAAAGGAGCGCAGACTGTAAAGGAGTAAAGAAAGACCGAAAGAAGAAAGGACGATAACAAGAATAAGAAAGACGTGCAGGCAGACGCACAGGAAAAATGATAGACACAGAGAGGCACAACAGAGAGATGGGGGGATGTATTCACATGTCAAATGGGTATTCTTCCAAGACTGCACTATGGGGTTATAACCCGCACACTACCACCCTGATCATTTATTCAGCTCATCCGTTACATAAATAAACACATCAGATCTGCCCATGGCTTCCTATGTGTGAGTGAGCCTGTTGGAGCAGTGAAGCAGGTCTACAGCAGCAGAGCATGGTGGGGGAACAGCATGGGTGAGTCATCAGCCAAATAGCCACACACTGAAGGTGCACATACATGCACGCATAGAGGCTGCACAGGTACAACCTGGATGTAGTTGCACAACTGGACACAAGACAAAGGCAACTTTTGAAAGCACGCACTCAAACACACAGACCACTTAGAGGTATTATGTGAGGCTCAGGAGTGTGGGCAGGGATGATGTGCTGTACGTAGGCATACCGAGGCAGTGAAGTGACTTAAAATGAATATCAGAGCCGCTGGGCGTAATGCCAGGGAAAAGAGGAAGACGGAGCGAGAAGACAAGTGAGATAGATAGAGAGATGGATGAACGGAACAAGGGGTGAAAAACACTCAAGAAATAGTGCACAACTAAAGGGAAATGCATGTAAGAGATGGACAAGGCGAGCAGCAGAGGGAGGGAGGGAGTGAGTGTTGGATGTTCAGAGTGAAGGAGAGAGTGGGAGGGAGTTCAGAAGGGAGGCAACAAGGATACACTGTAAAGAGGAGGGAGGGGAGAAAGAGAAAGAACGAGTTTATGGTGGAATGTGACAGTGTTCAGTGCATGGGAGATGGGACGGAGTGATTGCACCGTACCAGGTGTTGAAGAGGGGTGAGAGGGCGACCTAAAGAGATCAGCAACAAACGCAGACATCTCCTCCTCTCCAAGCCAGCAGTGTCAGCTGGTATCCGGCTGGAAGTGGTTTGTCCACAGTGATCCACACAGCTTTGGGGAATAGAGAAGCATCGGCAGTGACTGTGACTATGGGGGCATGCAGACTATAATGGAGGTAAGTCACCTCCAGCCAGACTTGAAGGAGGGTTTATGGCTGTTTGAGTGGATGTGACAGTGGACAAATGATGGTGCAGACTCAGTCAGGGCTCACAGACTTGCAACTTCAAACAGGACTGAGCCTGGTTGGCACTGGAAGATCTCACAGATTCGAGTGTGTGGGATTTGTTAAGTGAAGTTTTTTATCTTTGTTTACAAGGACTAAAATGTTAACTCGACTAATTTTAGTACCACGCTGAATTATGCCTGTTGTTCACTTTGTTAAACTTCCACTGAACCGAAGTTTCTCAGGATGGAAGCAGTCCAAGTCTCTTTTGCTACATTTGATATACAAGCTGAATTTCACAGTAAAAGCATTCCAGTGTTTCACGACATGCCGGCTCTGAATGAAATGCCTGCTTTTAACTTTTCTTTGCATAAAACTGCCAATCATGTTCTTAACTTTCAGCACAGCCATTATCGGACAAACCATTGTTTTTTAAACTGATAAAATAATCGGGAGGAGCTTGGGGCTTTATTTAAATGTCACTCTATACACAGCAATTCAGGGGAAATAAATGGCATTGGACACAGAGCCGGTTGTTATAGGTGTTTTAAGCATGAATTAGGGGGGGTTCTTCTATATATGCTCCACCCTGTGATTCTCTAAAGTAATTGGCCCAACTCTTCTTAAACATTTTCATAACTCGGCTCTATAATTAATAGCAGTTTCAGCACAGTCACACCCATGTACAGTAATGAATGTGTTGAGACCTGTGGGGTTCATGAATGGGTGTATGCTGCGCTGGTGACAAGGTGAACGGGTAAGTATAGGGGCACCTGTTCAGGCATGTTCAGCCTACTTTGTACTGTGACTTATTGTACAGAGAAAAACACAGGCTAGAAACAAAATCACAAGGACAGGACGTGGAGGACGAATGTGGCGAAGACGGAGCTGTTTGTTTTTCTTATTTGAAGTGCAGAATTCCTTTCTGTTGATGGAAATAATCACCACCATTTATTTTTTTTAAATGCAGCTCAGTTTCATATCTGTAGCGTGTAACAAATTATTGGAGCTGTCATGACCTGCTAAAGAAGACGCTTTCTTAAAATAACTGTCCCAGATACCTAAATACAGACTCCTTTCATAAGTGAAGGCTGTGTGTCAGAGAAGTGCAGCATCCCAACATCTCTGCGAGTCTCAGCTCATGATGATGTTGCAGAGTTTTACATTTTTTTCAGTAATGATTCATAAAAACATCTCTATTCTGATGGTATATGAATCAGACGAGCAACTGCGCACAGCCGGCGTGTGTCAGCCGTGACTTTTGTTAGTCGTGACACCTCAAACTATTGAAAGAACCATGCAGAGTTTTCCTACAGTGAACAATTTAGAATTACAAGGTCAGGGGGCTTTTATTTTGGAGCTGAGCACAGGTATCGCCTGCAGCACATATTTCCAGCTGCTTTCAGAATGATATAGACCCCTTAAAGTGAGCTCATTGTGTCTTCTCTTACTCCCACATTACACCATCCGTGCACACACACACACACACACACACACACACACACACAGCCACAGCAGATTAGGAGGATGGGAGGATGGTTATGCTCCAGAATGACAACCTTATCACTAAGTCTTCAGCTTGCAGGGTCAATGGGCCCCAGTGAAGGGAAAAGCTTCATTCTTTTCCACCTACCTATGCACGTCAATCCACTGTGATAGTGTATCAAACAAAAATATATAGTATAAGACGGACTTTTGAGAAATGGTGCAGTGACTATGTGAGATTATGCTAAAGAACGGTGAGTTTATGTAAAGTTTATCATTAACTGGTAGTGCTAAGTTATAAATATGTATGTTTAATTTAGAACAATTATATGATCTGACATCATAATATGACTATAAACCTGATCTGTATGCCTTTTACATTTTGACAACAAGCGAGACTTCCCTGCTTTAAACTCAATCGTTACACAAATAATAATCTGACACCACAACAACGCTTTTATGACAATCCATCCAGTTTACATTTCATATTTATGAGGCTGTCGCAACATGCATAAGCGACACAGCGCAAAAACAAGTGAAGAGTTATGGAAAAAGGTAAATATTTGCGGTTAATGGACGGGTGATAATTCAAAATATCTAAAAATACTTGCACTCACAATACATTTGCACTTGGTGTTTATAGAGTGGGATAAAAGCATTAGATGTAAATATTTCATGACTATGGAGCTGGCAGGCGATCGGCCGTATCTAACAGAGGACACGTACAACTCTTTAAAAACATTTTTGGATATATTCCAGGCCACTGCATAAGTTCGAAGCATTACAGAGAAGTGCAAAGACATATTGCGAGGCAATAATCAATCTTGGATGGACGGATGCAGCTCAATAAAGACATATAAAAGGAAATTTCAGATATTTAATTTTAGGACTCTTAAATTCATGAGCATCAATTCCAATCCTCGTCACAGCACTAAAGGCTCCCATTTAGACTCCATTAAAAATACATTTTCCTCTATACTCCAGCTGCCAAGGTTATGCAAATGCCTGTACTACAGGAGCAGTAGTTGGCCAGCCATACAGACCCAGTGAGCAGTGCAGACAACCTCCTTATCTATTAAAACCCAAGGAGGTTGATTGTTTAGTCGACCTAATGTCCCATTTGGATGCACATAATAGCATCTGAATGCAATCTAATTTCAACAGGGGGTCCTTCACTAAAAGCTGGCCTCTAGTCAAAGAGGCGGCCACTTGGCTGCCAATTGAAGACACCGAGATCAAATTAATGAGTAATAAATGTTTAACTCATGTGGATCTTAATCCAAACCCCTCTAACCTTAAACAGAGGCAACACAGACTGCTGGACAATACAAAAGTCATCATGTATAATGCAATGTCAGCTCCAAAGAATAAAAATCTCTCTCACACACACTCTGTCTTGCATGTCTGTCCCTTTCTCTGTCTGGTATTGCCTCACTCCCTCCGTGCCTGGTATTCCATCTCCTTACTCTGGAGCGGTAATGAGTGTCTGGTATTCTGCTCCTCAGTATTGAAGCCCTATTCATGCTCAATCTCCTTTACAATGCACTAAAAGGATTACCCAATTAGCTACTATTGGATGCCATTGTGTGCATATGCGTGAGTGTGTGTGTGTGTGTACGTGCTTGGCCAGTCGATAGATGTGTTAGCAGTGAAAGTGAAAGATAGATGGCTGTCTGTACCCCACACTTCATTCCTAGTTGATGTTCTGCTGGAGGCCACATTACTCATCCCCACAACTCAGCCACAGTGAGTAAGACACAAGATGGGGAAGTGTGTGTGTGTGTGTGTGTGTGTGACTGGGGGGCCCTGACAGGCCACAAAGGATGACAGAGAAAGAGACAGAGTATTACTTCTTAATAATTTAACCTATCAGCCTATCATCCTCTGGAAATATACTCTGTACTGTCATATGTGAGCGGTTTCTTCTACTCGCTTTAATTTGTGAATTTCTGTCGTGTCATGCCTGAGATAATGGGAAATGCCGGCTTCATTATATATGAATCATCAGTTACTTTGTGCGAACCAAAGATCGATTATCTAACGTGTTACGTCACACTGTTAACAATATGTTCGATATGCATACAATTAGAGGAATCGAACAGCATAATAAGGATTGATTAATCCTCCGGGATTAAAGGCACACTTCGGAACTTCATTTTAGTTCGGGTTCTGTTTGGTTTTATTCCTGGCACGTTGGAGAACAAAACAGCGTTTATATCGTGCAACTAGGAATATATTTGGACACCCTATCACCTTTTAAAGCTTTTTAATATTAACAATTCTGGAGAGACTTAAACCAGCAATGTATTTTTCTAACAAGGACTTCCTGTCAAGTCATAGTCTGATATGTCTCATGTTAGCTCACCTGTTCATGAGCCAACATGGATGTTGTGGAACTGGTTACGTCAATTTGATAGCTTTTGGAGTTGAAAGGTTGCCCTTCAGTAGTCAGTAGTCGACTCCTAAGCGTAAGTCTTTGATGTCAGACATCCCCTGCAGCGCTTAAACACACCATACTAAGAAGCCTTGCAAAACAAGTCTACATGATGCTGCACTGACATTAGCCAAATGTCAAATACGACAAACATATTTAAGATCTTGAATGAATAAATAAACAATTTTCTTGAAAATTAATTGGATTGATGTTAGCGGGGAACCAATTTGTACATCAAGATCAGTTTACTCATCGTGGTGAGCTTTAACTTTGAGACTTTGAGTTCAGAAACTCTGCACGCATGGAGAGTTTGAAAGGAAAAGATGCTACTGAGCTGCAGTATAGAAAATATTTTTGAAGTTTCACACATATAAAAGTCAGGCTATCTCGTCCGCTGCTGCGTCAAAAGGCAGTAATTCAATCTTGAATTACAAAACTCTTATAGTACATGGGATAAAAAAAAATCCTGTTTGAAAGTTTCTTACAGATGGAAAGTGTTTCAGCAGGCAGGTGGGCCCTCAAATAAAGAGTATGCTCTTAAGATGGCATACATAAACAAAAAACAATAAGCTGTCTGAGGCTGACCTAAAAAAACAGACACACTGAACCAGATAGATTACACATGCATCTGTTAGAAATTACCATACAGACAGTGAGAATTAAAGTGATGCCATCTGGCATCATGGCCGTGTGGAGGTACAGTGAAAACAGAGTTTCATGGTCATTGTGACACAGGTATAAATCCTGGACCTTTGTAGCACACTGCTGCCTTCCTCTGGCTGTGGTAATGGATTGGCTATGCTCTCGGAGTGTGTGGCTCTGCTTGTGTGTGTGTGTGTGTGTGTGTGTGTGTGTGTGTGGAGGGGGGGGGTATGTTGTCAGCTGGTCTTGTGTGGGACAGGGCTTTGTGTCAGGCAGGTCAGCTGGGGCTCGAAAGCTAGGACGGCACACCGCCCATATACGCACACACACACACACACACACACACACACCCCACGCCCCCTGCCTACACAACACACACACACGTACACACACAATGCACACACTCTTTTGTGCAGGCACAGAAAAACACGCAACCAATCAGATATAAGATAAGATGTATGCATGCATCCATGAAAGCTCACCCCCCCCCCAACCTCCTCCCATCTCAACCGAAGGTCTTAAATCATACTGCCCACTCAAAAGCCACGAGGTCAAACCATTTGTGGTGCTTATTAAAAGTTGCAATGATGGAGTATTAAAAGATTCTAAATCACTTCGATATTTGAATCAAACAGAGGTGAAATTGACCGGCTCTCTGTCGTAAGTGAGAGGGAACATAAAAGTGAAATGGCAGGATCATTGTCCAGACAAACGGAAGAGGGGGGGGGCTGAATGAGACTAATCGAGGAACAATGGTAGTTCAGCTGAATGCGTGAGTGAAAGGTGCTGCTGGAAAAGGTTATGCCAGATCTACATTGATACTGTATATTATTTCATTAGTGGGTGAAAAAAAAAACTTTGCGAAATACTAATGGTTAAAAAAAAAAAAAAGTAAAAAAAAAAGTTTGAGACAGTATGATGTAATATGATGGAAACTGCAGTGCAATCCTGTCTGCGCACGTTGAAAGATCACAATATAGGATCATGTCGTTTCGCAGAGTTTGTTATTAGTTCAATTTTATCAAACTGATGTCTTTATTGATTTTTTTTTACGTGATCTATCAATATATGGTGGTCTGCCTGCAGACACATGGTAAAGCTGTCTGTTCCTCGCATTAAGAGAACATATATTTTTTACTTATGACAAATATGGGGTGAGATTTACACTTGTTTTGTCAGCAGCAGAGCTTGGGGGCCATATCTTTCCTGTTGTTGTTGTTTGTTCATTTGGAACTCAGTACCTTGTATATTTTCCCGTCATGATGTGCGATTGTATTTCATCCACAAGGTGTTTTGTCAACAGTGTGTACTCTGTGGGATGCAGAACGCTCCACTGCCTTGGAGAGACCCCGAACTCCAGCAACGAGACTGTGTGAAAGTGTGTGTTCTTTGTGTGTACGTGTGGAAGGTGTGTGTGGGAGAGTGGCTCTGTATGTGTATGTCTGAACAAACAGCATAAAGGCAGGAAGGTGGTAAATCACTATAAAAACTGAGGCTCTCCAGCCCTCTCATTGTGAGGACTAGTCATTTATTTAACACTCAAATATGGTCCTGGGCTGTTTTGGGAGAATACATCAACCGGCACACAAGAGTCCACACAAAGAGCGGCACACTTCAACAGACAAAGAGCAAAAAAAAAAAAAAAAAAAAGAGAGGCCAAGCGCCTTTTTTTCCTCCTTCAGATGAAGTGTTGTTTGTTCAGGGTGGGTGCAGGGCACCGAGTGGGACGGATGGATGGAGGGAGGGATTGATGGGAGGGAGGGAGGGTGGCTGAATGGTTATTACACATTGAATCGATGCACAAGCGGAGGGTGTCTGTGGGTGATAGTGGGTAGAGGAGGGGGTCTACATGGGGGCGGGGGTGAAAGATCTTTTGTGAAGGCTGGGAGTTAATCACTTGAGCGGCACACGCCAGTTCTATGGGAGCACATGTTGTACACTGGCTCCCCTGAGAGGGGGGGGGGCAGGTCCTGAAACACACACACACACACACACACACACACACACACACACACAGAACTGAATTTACATGTCAGTTATAATGCAAAGCTGGGTGTGGGCCGACTAGGAAAGCAGAAGACCCACCCCCTTAACAGAACAGTTAGTAGACCCTCCTGCCTGTAGTGATAGTGTGAGCTTTGCATTTGCTGCTGGTTCATTCAAGGGCATACACACACAGTCGTACACACATGTCTGCCTGTTCGGCTCCTCCACGACTGGATAGATGACTCTGCACGGGCCTTGCTAGAGATGGATGCTTAGTTTGACCTGGCAGTAAGTATAATCTATTGTTTCATTACTTCAGTCCCGTGTAAGTGGCGGATGCTAATATCTGAGAGTGATAGTGAAAGTTTAGATCTAGCAGCAAACATCCAGGCTCGTCACAGACTGTTTCCATCAGTGGCACCGGGGACTGCTTCACTTTTTACTATCGCAGGTACAAATTTAACATCATATACAATTACTCATTTTCGGTGGCTGTTTACTTGGCAGAACATATTTTGAATTTCATCCTGAATGAAACAGAAAATCTGCTGGAAAACCTCCAACTGACTTTGTGATTCATGATTAGAAGGCTCCTTGCAATCATCCTTCCTTTCCTGTACCTTAATTCGAAGATAACTGTCACCTTTTTACTCCGCCATAGCAACCACTCAAACTTTCCCTCGTCCTTCTCTACGCATCTTCTCTGCCTCACTTGCTGTCTCTCTCTGATGCTCCTATTATTCTCCACATTGCGAAACATCTATTTTGCACGTCTCATCTAGCTTATGAATGTTTTCCGGACGATGAAAAGTGACAGCCTTGATCAGCACTTCCACATTCATTCAGCATTTTGCTCTTCAAGCATGGCCATCAAACACCTCAGGAAAATGAGAGTGACAGCCATGTGTATCCTTACAAACACCGCTGTGCAACCAATAATTGTGGATTAGCCTCAAGCCAAATGCAATGTACACTAATGAATGACTTAGGGCAGGACATTAGTCGCCTTCTTTGTTGTTGCGGACATTATAAAATGTTTAACGCCTGATGGCCAGGTGGTTAGGGAAGCCCACAGGCCTGATCAGCCAGTATGGAGCCCTCTGCTACTAAGTCACAACTGAGGGGACTTTTCCCCTGTGGGTTAGAGATCATGGCTTGCAGCATCTGTGGTCTGGTTGTCTTTAAAAAGGAGGTGGGGACAGCGAAATGAGAGCATCACTAATACCTCCGTGAATAAATGTCCTTGTAGGCTATTTTTAAGGGAGAATGTCAAAAACGCAAATCCATCCATGTTCTGCATGCTTAATCCAATCTTTAGTTCATAAATCCAGGCCATTACTTGCAGTGTGGTTTGTCTATACTATGTTCAAGTACTATAGCAAATATAAAATGGCACAGCATTGTTCAGATGGCAGCACAAGCCAAGTGTTGAGTAGGCAGTAAGTAGCCTAATTGCCAGTTTGTTTAGAGGAAGGGCACCCAAAGGGTTATTTGTCAAATTCAACGGCCAAGCCATAAATCTACAGACACAAAGCCAGGCAGAGAGCCAAGATGGACTCTGTTTTTTTTTAAAACTTTGTTTGTTTTGCAAATGTTAACACACCTGCTTCAACAGCACATATCTGAACTGAAGAGGAAACAATAAAAAAAAAAAGATAAGGAAACTCAAAGGAAACTATGACACGTTTCTCTGTGTTCAGTGTGTATTATCCCTTTCTTGTCTTGCAGATGAAGACACTGACAGGACTTCTCTGTGGTCATGAGTTGTGTCCTCCCTTCACTTCTGCGTAACTCGACCGTCTGGATTTCCGCCCCACCTTCTGCTCACCTATGCCTGCAGGACCATGGGTAGTGTCAGCAGCCTCGTCAACAGCAACAGCGTCAACAGCAACCACTGCAAAGCTTCTGACTATAGGTTAAAAAAGGGAGCCAACCATCAAAGAAAGAGTGGAGGTTGCGGCCTTGACGGGTTACTCAAGTGCGGCTTCGCTCAGGGCTCCTCGTCCATGACTCATCCCTCTAAAGGCCTGGCCCACACTCGGTCAGGGCGAAGTGAAGATTTTTTTTACATCAAAGTAAGCTCACGTCAACAGTATGTTTTCAATTCCTAGGAAATTATAGAAATATAAAAAAAAATGTTTAACCTGTTTCATATAAGGTGAGCCATAAGCCAAGGTCAGTGTACCACAGAGGAGGATCGATGGAAGATCATGCAGGTGGAAAGAAGAGAGATGGGGAATCAGATGAGAGACTGCAACCAAAACTGCTGCTCACGTCAGGAAAAATGACTGAGAAGGTGAGCAAAAGTTCTATTATTTCTTCTCTCCTGGTTTATCAGAAATAAATAAATAAATAAATAAATAAATAAATAAATACAATTTGATTTTAAAGCTCCGGTGTGTAAGGGTTGCAGACAGTAACAACAGCACTACATGCTACCAAAATTATAAACACTAGTCAGCAAGTTAGATTAAAAGATTGATGGCAAATTCATATCTGTGGGGTTAATTTCATATTTAGTGTGCAGACCTGAGAAGTCTTCTCATTAAACTCTCTGCAAGAAAGTGAATAAACTATTTCCCAAAATGTCAAATAATTTATTTAAGAATATTAGATTCAGAGATTAATTCAATTTAATTCAATTTGTCAATTTTCATAGTCTCATATAACTTAGTTTTGTGTTTTTCTTGTCTGGGGCCGTTGCCATGGTTATTCTTACAACCATTAAGAAGTCATACTGCAGCAGACTTTGAAAACCTCACAGCAAAGTTAAGGCTATAACATGCACAGCAGGTAGTTTAATTGGTAGCAGCCATTCGTTATAACCTGTGTTGAACCTTCCCAGCTTATTAATCACCCCCTCCCAGATTAATGACCTAAGAATGCCTTGATCTTCTCAGAGAAGTCATTTCTGTGCCAAGAATACGTAGGCAAACTGAGACTCCTTCAATAGGTCTTTATTCCTCAGGGGCACGAGGGAGGGGAAAGGAGGGGAATAGGAAGCAGCTTTAAAAGAGACAGAGCAGAGAATAAGAGAGAAAAGAGAGAAAGATCGAGGGCCAAAGAGAGTTTGAAGGATAGAAAGAGAGAAAGAGAGAAAAAAAAAAAACGGCATCCCAGTCATGAAGTCAGTGAGAAGGAATGCTGAGCTCACAAGCTTTACCTCTTACACTTCAGCAGTAAGTCATATTATTAATATCATAGAGAAGGGCTATTCATCTTCCCGCAGACAGCACATGGGGGAGAGATGTGGGATGCAGAAGGGAGGAAGGAGGGTATAAAGGAGGAAGGAGGGGTACAGGACTGCTTGTGACATTCTTGGGACAGCACAGATGGACCATGTGGACTATAAGTTCATCTTCGAAATGAGTTTTCTCTTCTATGACAGTCCAGTGAACTTCACCTGCAACTACCGCTGTGAAGCTTTTAACACCGCCTGCTCGTAGTGAAGCTTTCTGCACACATCAGTGGTTCTATTTCTAATGTGAAAAGATCCGATTGGAATATATCTGTCCCTTTCATTTGTACAGACTTCTTGGCATGTGATGATATCCATCCCAGTGAAAGCCAGTCATTATGATTTTCAGGTTTCTGAATGTGACCCATCCTTGGCTTTTTGTGCGACTTGCCTTTTGCCGCAACTTCAGCTAAGATGAGCCACAGAATATAAAAACAAAAACAGGGACGAGCACTCCTGACTGTGTGTCATTTCACTCTTCTAGACCTCTGCTGAGAAGTCATTGATCCGTTCCATTGCATTCAAGCCTGTGATTCCCAGGAGTACATCCTCCACAGAGACAGACCACATCCTTTGTCCTCTGGAGAAAGCAAGGACTCCAGACAACAGACACAAGCAAGACACCTTCTCAGGTCTTTATCTAAATTATACTGATAAACTGCTGCCTCAACGTGAGATTATTCATGAGCAATTACAATAAAATAAACGGTCATCTCTCTTTCTTTCAGGGACTCTCTCCGACTCGGGGCGTAACTCTATGTCTAGCCTGCCCACTCACAGCACTAGCGGCAGCTTAAGTGCTTCCACGGGCCCTGTCAGTCACAGTGATGGCAGCTCAGCTCCTGCAAACAGTCTCAGCAAGGGTGTACAACCCAGTTTCCCTCCATGGGTTAATGGGAATAGCTCTAACCTTGACTCTAGCTGCAGGTCTGGTTTGAACAACGGGGGGTTGGCATCCAAGGTAAATGGAGATGCAGGCTCCCCACTTTCTGCAGATGAGCCAAGCCCTCTCTCTGAAACCTCAGGTGGGATTCGGTCCCCTATTACTACAGATGAGTCACTGATTGAACGTTTGGAACAGAGGCTGCTGGAGAGAGAGTCTGAACTGCAGGAGCTACAGGTACAAAGCTGTCATGTTACAAATAAACAGCAGTCTCTAAATTAAGACCGTCACTTCTCGTTGAGTTGTTAGACTGTGTAACTGCCTGACAAACTCTTACTGGAATGTCTTCACCCTGTATTAGGTGAGTTTTGAGGAGAAGGAAGCAGACACCTGCCAGTTATTTGACGAAAGACAAAGGTACTGCACTGAGGAGATGGAGGGGCTGAGGCAGCGATGCTCCACAAAACTACGACAAGTGTCTCAAATAGCTGCAAAAACCCAGCAAGCACTCCAGCTGCAAGTCAGGCAGCTCCAGGTCAGCCCACCTCCTATTTTCATTTCAGATTCATCACCATCCCACTTACCCTTTTCTCTTTTCTAATTAATATACAGAGAAAAAAAGTGAGTGTAAATAAGAAATATACCTTTGTGCAGGCAGAGAAGGAGAAGCTTCAGGAGGATTTCTCAAAGCTAACCCGGGAGAAGGATTTTATTGAGCTCAGACTGAGGTCTTATGAGACAGAGAACACACAGCTCGCTCCGACACTGGAGGAAACTCAATGGGAGGTGAGTCCTGAGTCATATGTGTGATATCAGTTGGGTTTGAAACCTTGTAGCATACAACACAATCTGCTAAAACCTTGAAGACTGCCGCTGAGGTGCCGGAACATAAAGTTATTCTACCACGGGAGGAACTGTTTTGCATTATATTTAATAAGAAACAGAAATCATAAAAGACTCAGAGAGCTCCATTCACACTTTGCTCAGTAGTTCACAATATTGCTTTTTAACATCAGGAGCATTATGTACTTTTTCTCGCTCTGTTATTAGCTCTCTTTACCCGTGTAGGTATGAAATCCCTAGCTGTGCACTTAGTTCCCAAGAATTTGTGAGATGAGTGGATCAATTTGTTTATACAAAGAATGGATCAAACGGCTGTGCATAATGTAAAAAGGGTGAATTACCAACTCTGCAGTTTTCTTTTTAAAGCATCTTTCAGCTCATTGTTTTGATTTTATGGCTTGCTACTTTGTTCTCAGTTCCATTTGAGCAGTTTTTACCAAACTCTAAAAAAAACAGGTGAAGAAAACAAACCTGAAAGGAGACTGAATATTGGACTTACATTTGCCAGGTGGCCAGAAACAGGACTCAAATCAATTACTGCACATTTCTCAACTACACGTACGTGATGCTGGGATAAAAAAAGATACATCAAAATAAATAGCACCTCCTGGAATGCCTTCAACTGCCTTCGATGTGGGGAACAAATCGCACAAAGTATTTACTCTGACTGGTTCCTTTTCATAATTGTCTCTGTCCAAATGTAGGTGTGCCAGAAGACAGGGGAGATCTCACTGTTGAAGCAGCAACTGAGAGACAGCCAGGCGGACGTCAGCCACAAGCTAAATGAGATTGTCAGTCTCAGAGCGTCACTGAAGGAAAACGCAGCAAAGATGGAGATGCTCGAGCAACAGAACAAAGCCCACAAGGACAAACTCCACTCCCGCACCATAGAAATTGAGGTAAGTCTGTTGACGGCAGTTCGTTTTATTATGGCACTCAAATGAGAATATGTGAATAAAACACAGCGCTCAAAAGATGAAAGAAAGTTATTATGTGCTGCCCTCAGCTGTGACCTTCAGACTGTTTTCAATGCCCATGTTTTAGCAGACTTTTATAATCGCAGCCTCAGTGAGTGAGCTAATTTGATACTTCATGATTAGACCTGTTATATCAGTCTAAACAGTCTCCCCCTGATGTCTGAATATTTTACATTTTTTTATTCAGGTGAGCCAAAATGAACTCCAGCGCAAGAAGAATGAGGCCGATTTGCTGAGAGAAAAAGTGGGCAAATTGGAGACAGACATTCAGGGAATGAAACAGGACCTGGCCATGGCCAAAGAGCAGAGACTGCAGCACAGTTTGCAACATGCCCAGACTCCGGCCTTGGAAATTCAAATTCAAGGCTCAGATTCTCTCGAACAGAGCCAAGGGGAGGAAAACAGTGGACACGACTCCACAGATTCACTCCAGAGGGAAGTGGAGAGACTGAAGCAGCAGCTCAGGGAGGAGAAGGATGCACAAGAGAAACTGGCCAGCAGCTTTGAGCTCGAGAGGCAAACGTGGAACAAGGAGAAAAACAGGGTCATCAAGTACCAGAAGCAGCTCCAGATCAACTACCTGCAGATGCACAAGAAGAACCAGGACCTGGAGAGGATCCTTAAGGAGCTGACCGCTGAACTGGAGAGCCGGACAGAGCTTGGCATGGACATCAACTACAGCTCAGGGTTACAAACATATGACGACGTTATTGCAACAGAGATTTAATGGAACACGCTCACACATTCAAAAGTGAACTGGGCCCACTTGACTGTTTTTTTCACCACTGATATTAATACCTGGAGATCATTCACTGCTAATTAGTGTTTTACAGGGGTTATTTAATAGAATGTGCATAATCTAGTGTATTTTGTGTCCAGGAAACAAAAAGCAATACAATAAAAAAAAGAAGCTTTTTGTGATGACACTGTTAGTAATTGTTTAAAATTAAATGCTAAGTTATTTAAGTTTCAAATGAGAATATTTTTTTTTATTTTTGTACCATGCTGTCTAACATGATGCCTCGTCATTCTAATCATGCACATGTTTGTAGTTTAAAACACAATCTATTAGCCCGGATGGAGGCCAGACAATAGCTGATTTATCTGTTTCATGATTAATGTCTGATGGTGACACATGATAAGCAAGATCGTGGCTTAACATCTGTCCCTTCCAGCACGGACAATGGCAGTGATATATCATCTATTGTGAGTCTGGGTTCCTAAACCTTAATTTACTTTTTGCCTTGTGTATCCACGCAACTGTATCCTCCCACACTGTCCATTCTCAGAGCATTTCATGAGTCATAAACAATACACAGGTTCTGTGATGCGTGACGGACCACGTCATTAAATTTGATTCAACGGTGGAACTCAATATGCAAAGAGATAATACTGAAGTTAATATATTTTATTATATCATCTGTATGTTTTTGTCATTCTCCAGATCTTGTAAAACTTTTCAGTGATGAGTAAATGCATCTTACAAGGCAGTGCAATTACTTCAGGTGTCATATTAAGACCTAATATTACTCTGACAATCAATCCACTTATATTAATATATGAAATTATTTTCTATACAATAGCTATTCAGGCTGACTGAGTTACTTTCATGGCTCCATCGACAACCTTGAACACAGACACTTTGGATCAGGACTCTGTCGAGGCAAACCTTAAGCCTGAACCATGCAGAGAATTAAACTTCATGTCAGACTAATTCCCGATACAAAAATGCACACAGTACAGTATATACCAGAGAACACCTCTGACAGATACCAAGGGTAAATGCAAATATTGGGATTCACTTTGTGTTCTGTGTGTGTTTGGAGAGAGAGATAGATAGATAGATTAAAGGGGCTGGATAGAATACAATAAAAGCAAATATTCTAAGAGAAAAACAAGAGAAAAAAGGGTGATCTCCCAGTAATGTCTATCTCTCTCCCTACATTGTTCATCTAACTTTGTGAGAGTTAGCTGGCACTGCTCCACTTGGAGACAAACAATCCTTCCTAGCAGCAGCCCCGGCCATTTGGCTCTACTATTTTGGAGCTATTCCACTTCCCACAAGGGCAAAGTAGTTTGTGAAGCAAAAGTTTAACTACTCCACCTACTCAATACTCAGGGGCTCACATAGACTATCCAGGCTGAAATATATGCACACACTGTGCCGGTCAGGAGTGTGTGGCAATCTCTGTAATGAGGCTGTTTAAGATTACTCAGCTACCCGCCATTACATTACATTACCTCAGCAGGTCAGGAGAGATTTGACGGCAGACAGACTAAGTGGAGCTCTAAGATGAGGTGCTGTAACCAGCGGCCCTCAAACTGAAGTGACTGATAAGTGTTTTACAGCCCTTACTCTGGGAAAAAGTGGTCAAATAGGGATGTAGCAAAAAAAAAGAACAGTTGATACTGTGGATATGGTACCGACTGAAAATTTCTTGGAATTCAATCTACAAAATCAAACGTGGAGCAACTCAGTGAACAGCTGGTGAGCTGAGATAGAATTGGAAATGAGTACCGACAAACAAGCCGTGGCGCAAACACAGGTGATCTAAAAAAAATAAATAAATAAATTTAAAAAAGCAGCAAATGTTTGTCATTTGTGCATCAGTGATCATTCAACACCTTTGCTAATTTACTTTTTTGCTGTATACTGAAATTCTGTTTATCTCAAAAAGTGAATTTTACATCTATCTCAGCAAACAGACTTGTTTACTGGAGCTCTTTTTTGGCAGAAGAAAACGGTGAGCAGATTTATCTGTGTTAAAAAAAAACACACACACACAACAACAACGAAGTTATTATGGGACTAATCTGCATTATGTTTGCTTTTAATGATTACTAAAACTGTCCATTAATGCAGTTCATATTGAAGGGTGTATGTGTAAATACTTGATTATGTACAGCACACCCCGATATGGCTGTAAACGTATAATGGTGTTTAATTTTTGTTTGTCAAACAACACATTATTTATTACATAACTTCACAAGAATTTAGAAATAAACATAAATGATGTTGCGATATATATTCAAAGCTGTCAACGGCACTCTTTGTCAATCCCTCATTATCACCGTCTATTCCTTTTGGACTTAAATAATGAGAAGATTGTTTTCCTCTCCTGTCTAATCATCTGATTTTGGCCTTTGTGGCGTTTCCTTCTTCACGCAGTCGCTCTTTCCAGCTCAGCTTCTGTCATAACTAAGCTGATTGGACCAAATCAAACCTGAAATCAAATTAAGGCCCATTGTCAATACGCGTGGCTCCGTCACTGGCATGAAAGGAGGACCACACAGAAAAGATAAGAAGAAATTCAAAATCGCTGGTTTGACATGAAAGACAATAGCGCCGGCTGGGCGAGGAGACGTCTTACACAAAATAACCATATGAGAATCATCACCTACACATATATGACTCTTCTCATGGGCTCTGTGAAACAAGTAAACAGCCATTCCCAATGTACTCTAACAGCTGAATAGTTTTTAGAGGCACATCATGATAATTATAGCTTTCAATACATATCTACTGTTTACTTAATAGTAGCAGAGAGTTTCTTTTGGCGGAAGGTTATGATCCAAATCTCTGTGAATGGATTCAGCTGAACATACAGAGTTCTTGTCCAGCAGATGTCTCGGGGTGATTGGACAGCAGTTAGGCAGCCGTCAGAAGACACTGGGTGATAATTTAGCCCTGCCCTGCAGTGACATGATAATAATGCACTCATATCCTGCTGTGATTCTCCTGATCGGCTGACAGTCAAGCACAAAAGAGCCTGAATTCATTAGTAATGGGGAGGCGTATTTGCAGACCTGTTCAACATTCAAAAAAGGGAACTCTGGTTAAATATTCACAGCAAACTATTGTAATAAATTCAGAATTTGTGAAAAAAATCAAATTGTACTCCTATGAATGGGAGTTTGTACTTCATTGCATGGCCTGACCCTCACCTCTAACATTATAATAAATATTCCATACCGGTAAATAATACATGAGTCAATAACACTGCATCAGTTTCTACCTTACCCTCATTACTCATTACACACTCACATACTCAAATGTGCTATATCCCAACCATACCCCTAAGCAATTAGTTGCTCTAAAATATCAGGGGGCTAGTTATTCGGGCATGTATTTCATATTTTTATTGGTTTATTCCGAGCCCTGCATACAGACCGAGCTACAGCAAACACAGCCTCAGCAAATCCCCGAGCTCCTCCGCAGTCAGCAAAGTAATTGGAGAGGGAGTCCCAAAGGGTTCTCGCACAGTGCTGAACCTTTTGCTACCGACAAGTTGAAATGGCAGTGGAGGTAGATAGGAGTCTGTGTTAGTGTGCAAGTGTGCGTGCGGGGGATATAAGTACAGGAGGTGGCTTGAATACTTTGTGTGAATAGGCCCGCAGTCTTTAGAGACTCGCTGGTTGGCTGGGAAACCATCTGGTTCCCCTGCCCCCCAGCTGCATCACCCACGGTTCCCCATTTCTATGGGGATGTAAAATTCTGCTCATGGGGGGGGGGGGGCTGTACGGGTGCCAATTTAAGCCCCTACTGCTCAAAATTAGTTAATTAACTCTATCTCTCACACAGAGAAATTTCCTTTGTGAGTAATTCTACCATTTATCGCAATCCAACTATTATATTGTAAAGCTTTGCCAACTATCAGCTTGTGAAATTAGCAGGAACAGTTGAATGTTAAATAAAAAAAAAGGCCCATTAGTGAATCCATAACATTAAATAAGCAGACAGACAATGACTTCAAGCTAATTTCAGAATTTGAGGCCAAAATTTTGAAAATGCACTTTCCGAACATGTGCTTAGTCTGCGAATGCAACTTAACTGCTGCGATTAAGATGATAAAATTAATTTTGTTTAGACAGAAATTAATTGATTTTCCAAATCAATACACACATCATGCAATGATCTTATCAGATTCCTAGTTACTGTTACGGCTGCCTGCCACGAGGGAGAAGATGTCAGAGTGTGTGTGTGTGTGTGTGTTAACAAGACATACTGAGCATATAATGAGACCTACTTGTGTCAACCATTATAAAATAAATGCCATATATACAGAAAATATACCACAGGCTTTAAATGAATAAATGCGTGTCAATTCTGTATACTGATGCTGTGCACTGACACAAAGTGATCATATCCCGAGGTGATGATAAAACGAAGGTGGGTTGCATTGCCTCCTTTCAGCTGTAAGAGAAAAATAAAGACAAGTAGTTGTTTTTCTTTCTGTTTATTCTATGCATGCATATATTCTGTATAATTATATATTAATTTTGACTTACTAAAAGAGAATTTGACTGAAGATGTCCCTCTGCATGTTCAAATTCTGTAAGACAATCATCTTGTTAATCCCGCTTTCAGTTATTTGGCATTTAAATTATTTGGATGTATAACAGTTACTGCGCCTCTTACCTTTCTCTGTAACAGACTCAAAGTGAGAAGCATTTTGTGAAGTGTTCTTTTCAATCTTTAGATGTTTGACTGCAAAGCAAGAAAGAGAAAAAAAACACAACCAGATGTCTGTAAATGTGTGTATAATCTCAGGTTTTGTGATGAATATGACAAACTGTGAACATGTTGGACTGTCTCGAATGCCTAGGAACAAAATTTAATTGAACTATGAGGATATAAAATGTATTAAAATGTGTTAAAATGACATTTTATGCCATGTTAGCAGCATGGCTCTAAGGATAACAATGGTCTATCAGGCAGTCGGTTCACCGCTTTGATCCAGACTGAAGTATCTCACCAGCTACTGGATTGCTATGCAATTTGTTACAGACATTCATGGTCCCCAGATTATGATTCCTAATGACTCTGGTGATCCTTTTCCCTTTACCACCACCATGAGGTTAACATTCGTGGATTTCAGTGAAACGTCTCAAAGACTGGTGGATGGACTGCCGTGAAATTTCCCCCACACGTTGAAGCCCTCCTCCCCCAAGGTTAAACTGTAATCACTTCGGTAATCCCCTGACTTTTCCATCTACCACCACCAACAGGGCAAAAATTCAAATGTGTCCAATACTTTGGTTTATGATGAACACGGCAGCTGTTTGTTGTTGTGCTTATCGCTTATCAAAAAAGTCTGCTTGCCAAGCACAGCCTCACACTGCTGGTAGACAGAGTCCTTCAAATGACCACACAGTTAGTTCTTGACTAATATGTTTCATATCAAATCACCATGACCATGTAAAACGCAGTTTTATTCTCATATTAAAGCATAGTGTATACAACACACTTTTCTTAAATGGTCTTAATATATAGGCCTCTCTCCTACTTATGATTATAAATGCGACTTGCCTGAATAAATAATAAAGTAAAAATGAAATAGGCTAATAAAAAATATGTGGCAGTGAAGATCTTTATAGCACATAGCTTCATTATAAAATACAAGGCATAGCCGATGGCTGTTTAAATATTCATTTGTCCTTCAGCTTCATAATGTGTCTGGTTGTGATTTGCACGTTTTTAAACGTCTTTTTACTGTATTGTATTTACAATTTAAGATATGTTCAACACATATGTATATGTGGGAAACATAGTCTGTTGACAGTCAGTGGTTTTCAACCAGGGGTCTCCCAGTTTTTGTCATATTAACTGACAATTTTCTCCAAAATAATAGCGAATGTGTGTACAAACAGCGCTCCAACTGGATGAATCAGCGGGCATGTGCAAAGACGCACAGCTCTCTTGCCAATAATAACTTTTTTATCAATCATGAACACATCCAGGCTAATAACCAAGTATAATAGACAGGTTAATAAGGTGAAATAAAAGTTGAATAGTAAATATATTCTGTGCTCTCTCGTCCAGCAGGTTCTTGTGGATCGTGGCTGCTGCTGCTGTGGTCCTGCATATATTACTACTGTCATTATTGCTGCCATATCTCTATTACAGTTTATAGTTAGTTGGTGATTTGCTGCTGCCGCTGTGCATATGTGTCTCTCTATCTCTATCACAGGTTCCACTGCTACTGTAATCATTGTAATTCATTGTCATTGTAATCATACAATATGTTTGTGTTGATTTGTTCTGTACACGTGACATCTATTGCACGTCTGTCCGTCCTCGGAGAGGGATCCCTCCTCTGTGGAGGTTTCTTCCACCTTTTTTTTCCCCTGTTAAAAGTTTTTCCTCACTCGAACCGAGGGTCTAAGGCAGTGGTTCTTAACCTGGGTTCGATCGAACCCTAGGGGTTCGGTGAGTCGGTCTCAGGGGTTCGGTGGAGCCTCCGCCCTGGAATTTTTTATACCATTTGTTACAACATATCTTTGTGAGCAATCGTTTTCGAGGATGCTGGACATAAAAACTAAGAAAAGGAACAGACTTTGCTGTGAAAATGACATGAGACTGGCACTTGCCAAGGTGAAGCCACGCATATCTGAACTGGTCTCTCAAAGGCAACAGCAGAAGTCACACTGAGGTAAGTTGTTGTGAGTTCATGCACTGTGTTGGTTTTGTTATTTGAACAAGGCGATGTTAATGCACGGTTCATTTTGTGCACCAGTAAAAAAAAATCATATTTTATTTTTTACTAGAGAAGGGTTCGGTGAATGAGCATATGAAACTGGTGGGGTTCGGTACCTCCAACAAGGTTAAGAACCGAGGGTCTAAGGACAGAGGGTGTCACTCCCTGTACAGATTGTAAAGCCCTCCGAGGCAAAATGTACTTTGTGACTTTGGGCTATACAAATAAAATTAGATTTGATTTGCTTTGATCAATCATAAACACATCCAGGCTAATAACCCAGGCCAGGGTTAAAATGTGACATATTTTAAAATATTAATTACATGTGGGGGTCTCTGTTTTGTTTGCCTCTTGCCCCTAACTTAAGTATCAGGACATTGACGGCTAATAATCACAATAACAGTGTGACACCGTCACAGCTTACATACCATTGTAGCTGTCCACGGTCACAGCAGAGATCTCGGTGCTTTCAGCAAAGCGAACGATGAACTCTTGAGGAAACATCCCGGTGGACATCCAGAATGTGTTGGTGTTTCTGTTTGACAAACACGTGTTAACATCCAAACCTAAATGTCGCATTACTACAGCTGACTACAGCTCCAACTCACCCGTCCGTGATGTTTTCAGGAGGGTGATTCTCGTCGCCGGATGAAGCCACGACGACTTTAGCCCCCAGGGAACTCAGAGAGGAGTCAAACATCTCCACAGGACAAAGATAATAAGCTCAGGTGAAGCAAACAAACTGATTTTTGTTTGTTTGTTTCTTTGTTTACGCGCCCAGCTCGCTTCCGCCGTTGCCAAGCCAACCACTCGCGTCGCGCGATATATTCGTCGTCGCCACGACAACAGCACGTCACTACTTCCGACACACGTTGCTCGGTTAGCAGTTAGCAGTTAGCACTTAGCAACATCTACACCTTCACATGGCGAACGGATGCAAGGACGTGTTCGTACGCGGGACCGGACAGGTTAGTTTACGGTGCACGGCCCAGCTTAACGTGACAACAACAACAACAACACGTGTGCACGCTGTTTAGATAGGTTCGCTTAGCTTTTGTAGCTTAGCTAAGGAAGCTAAGCTACAAAAACAACAACGCGGTAACAAAGAGGAAAGAAGGAAACTATGAATCTAGTGAGTGGGAATTAGTTAAAAGTGGAGATTTTTTTGGGGGCAGAAATCACGTGAATTTAGCCTCAGCTGTTTTGTTTTGACTGTAGCATCCTTTCCATAGTAAGTGAGTGAGGGATGCAAAGGTAAACACGTCGGGTCAGAAGTCAGCTGCACTCTCTTTGGAGGATCGAAGAGTCTGTACATGTTGTTTTGCATTGAACATCTTTCATCTGCAGATGCTCTAATTCTCTCATTTGTCTTTTTTTTTTGTTCCAGAGTGATGATTCAGATATATGGGACGACACAGCTCTGATAAAGGCTTATGACAAGGCAGTTGCATCATTTAAGGTAAAAAAAAATTAATGCATGTTACTAACTAAACTTCTCCAGGAGGTCCAGCAGGTTCTCGTGGATCGTGGCTGCTGCCTGTGGTCCTGCACGACGTCCACTGCATATATTACTACTGTCATTATTGCTACCGTATCTCCATTACAGTTTATAGTTAGTTGATGATTTGCTGCTGCTGCTGTGCATCTGTGTCTCTCTCTGTCTCTCTCTATTTATCTATCTGCCCCACTCAACCAGTCTCGGTGGATGACCGTCCAGCAATGAGCTTGGAGGTTTCTGCCTGTTAAAAGAAGTTTTTCCCTCGTCACTGTCGAACCAAGTGCTCGCTCATGGTGTCATTATTGCTACCATATCTCCGTTACAGTTTATAGTTAGTTAATGAGTTGCTGCTGCTGCTGTGCATCTGTGTCTCTCTCTGTCTCTCTCTATTTATTTATCTATCTGCCCCACTCAACCAGTCTCCGTGGATGACCGTCCAGCAATTACCCAGAATTATCTGGTCTCTGTAAATAATGTTACAAAGAGTACAGTGCTCTGTATGAAAAGTGTCATGAGATAACTTTTGTTATGATATGGCTGTCATGAGATAACTTTTGTTATGATATGGCGCTATATAAATAAAATGGAATATGTGCATGTGGAACGTTTATGTCTGTTTTTGTCGCTCACGTCTCCGCTCCTGCCCTTGTTGTGTCCTCAGACTGCCCTGAAGAGTGAAGATGAGCCGCCGCAAGCCTCCAAGAAAAACCAACCAGGAAAAAAACGCAAGAACAACAAAAAGAACCAGAGCAGGAAAAGAACCAACGCACAACCAGATAAAGAGGTGTGTAGCTGGAAATAACCAATGTTTCCCCAACACATTTCAGTGATCTAAATCGGTGTCTTCCACCCTTTAGTTGTTCTGGATTTGGTTTACCTCAGAGCAGGTGACTAACTAAGACCACATTGCTACATACTGACTCTAATTACAATTTATGTTGTGTCACAGTGGCAGGTCGGGGATTCGTGCTGTGCATACTGGTCAGAGGATGGCCAACTCTATCAAGCTACCATCTCCTCCATAGATGAGGAGAAGGGCACTTGTGTGGTTGTTTTTACAGGATACCTCAACGAGGAGGAGCAGAACCTCGAAGACTTGCTCTCAGAGACTTGTGATGACGAGTGTGATGACGAAACGAATGCCAAGGTGAAACAGAACAAATACAGTCGTTTTTTTTTTAATGGTGATGCACAGTGCCTCGAGTCCATTTTGTTTGTTTTGTGTATTTATATTATTCTCTCATCATAGCATGATTGAAATGTTGGACTGCAAAGCGCAAAAGGTTTTGTTGTCCTTAAGAATCAATGAAAAACAGCTTATTTTCAGACTGAATATTAAAAAATTTTCGATACTGATAAACACCTTCCACGCATGCACTTTAATTTGTACACGGCTCACCAACTTTACATTTTGCCATGCACCGTGAATGAGGAGTCTGATTAATTTTTTCACAGGGAAATCACTCAAGGCAATAAGCTCAGTCAAACTTAGTAGTATTTCTGTAATCTTGGTGAAGAAAAGCAGCACCGTTCCCTGATACAGTTCACCCAAGTTTCACTGTGCAAATACACATACCACAAATGAGAACGGGGATTGAATAATAGTTGCCTTTGACATGATTTTTCATGTTATTTACTTTTTTATGGCTGCTGAGTATAATAGTAGAAATTCACTGGCAGATGAAGCCAGTTGATACACTGTGGGATAAATGTCAATTACAGTACTCGATCTTTATCAAATAATAACTCCTGGACTGCATGACAAATTGCTATTTCACAGTGTAATCAATCCAAGTATTGAGTTGTAATTATTAAAACACTTGCATCTTATAGAGATTGTAAATGAATTAAGATATAGATCAATCTAATATTGTTTTCTTTTTTCATTGGTTCCAAAAACAAACTTAAAGATATTTCAGAAATGTGTTGTCATCAAGGTATTTAAAAAACTTGACTGGGTTGCTGTTTAGCTCAGTTGGTAGAGCAGCCGCCCCAGCCCAGGGTTCAAATCCGACCTGTGGTTCTTTCTTGCATGTCACTCCCCGTCTCTCTCTCCCCACAGTCCTGTCACTCCTCAGCTGTAGAATCGTCAACAGAGGAGAGTGACCGGTCAACCACGTCAAACCAACAAAACAAACAACAGCCACACAGTAAACCCCAGAAGTCCAAGGCCCACAAAGATCCTCCTCCTATGTGGGGTCCTGGTTTCCCTGGGTTTCCTCCAGGCCCACCTCCGACGCACGCTTTCAGACAGGTAAGAAGAATGACTCAGCACCTTTACTTATTAGTCAGCAAACAAAATAATAATATATACTATTTTCATTTGTTTTATTATTCCTTGAGAGTAAAATGTTAAAATTAAGTTTAAAACAAGTTTTTTAAATTCTGTGGGGAACTTATACAAGTAGTATAATTAATAATATAATGAAAGTGTTTTGAACAGTATTCCCTATGTTTATTTCTGTGCTGTTGATTGGCTTGCGATAAACTGAACAGGCATTATGTTAAGCAGTTTGAACTTTGTATCAGGTCATAAAAAGAGGACTAGAAAATGTGTTCTCTGCTGGAAAACGGTGAAATGCCTCTGGGTCGGAAGTGAGGTGCTGCCCCAAGTGATAGAGTTCAAGTATTGGCGTCTTTTTCATGAGTGATGGGAAAATGGACTCTGAAATGGACCAATGTGATGTTATACCAGACCGCTGTGGGCAAGAGGGAGCTGAGCCAGAAGTCAACTCTCAATTTTTTAGTTTATCCACGTTTCAGCCCTTACCCGTGGTCATGAGCTTTGGATAATGACTGAATGAGATCGTGGATACAAGCAGCCAAAAACGAGCTTCCTCCGCAGGGCGGCTGGGCTCAGATAGGGCGAGGAGCTCGGACATCCGGAGGGAGCTTGGAGTAGAGCCACTGCTCCATCGCTTCGAAAGGAACCAGCTGAGGTGATTTGGGCATCTGATTAGGATGCCTCCTGGTCGCCTTCTTTTGGAGGTGTTCCAGACCCGTCCAACTGGGAGGAGACCCCAGGGTAGATCCAGTACTCGCTGGAGGGACTATTTGTCCATCTGCCCTGCGAACACCTCAGGGTCCCACAGGAGCTGGAGCGCCTTGCTAAACCTGCTGCCACAGTGACCAGACCCTGGATAAGTGGAAGGAAATCGATGAAAAAATGTGCTTCGAAAAACAATATATATAATCTTAGTTCTACTTGCAGAAAGCTGCTGAGATTACAAGAATTGAATGACTCCAGACTGCACTTAGGTTATTTTCACTAAAGAGTGTTGACTCTTGAACTTCCTTGTGTAGTTGGTAATACTCAGATCACAGTATGTTTTAACCCTTTTTGTTTGTGCCCTCTACCAGGGCGGAAGCAGACGATCAGGTGGTCATGGACATGGACCTGTACCTCCTTCCTGGCCTCCCATGATGCCTTTTGGTCCACCTGTGAGTTAAAATACATTTTTACATTAATTACAAATGCAAAAGGGACAGCAGATTAATTCTTGATAGACAACAAATATTGTCAGCTTTCACTGCACTGTGTTCACACTCGCTCTGTCTCGTGTTGATGCCTCAGATGATCCCTCCACCTCCACCGATGAGCCCCGACATGGTGGATGACGAGGCCTTAGGCAGCGTGCTCATCTCCTGGTACATGAGTGGATATCACACGGGATACTATTTGGTATGTGCACAGACGCAAACTGACTTATTATGGGCAATAAACAGGATTTGGAGCTTTTATTAAGAGGTTCACTCTCTTGCATTATGTAGCAAGAGCAGTGGGTGTAAACGCTAATGCGGCTGCTGTTTTGCCTTTTTGATAAAGTTGCTCCATTTTTGCTGTCATGCTTCTTTAGATAAAAGAGCCTTTTTTCATCAAATGCCTCCAGCTTCATAATAGGTAGGAGTCCTTGACTTTTTTAAAACAGGAGCTGTAATAACAGGCATATTCTCTTTTTCACAGGGGTTGAAACAAGGACGCAAAGAAGCTGCCAATTGGACTAAACTGCACCACAAATGATAGGATCATGTCAAGATTTCATAGTTTCAGTTACTCAGGGCTTCACCTGGAGCAGCAGCCACCCTCCCTGTTGTGTGTCGTTCTTGATTCAAAGTGGAAATGTCGTGAATGAAGTGAACATGCTGTGAGCAGAACGTTAATCGGAGTTCAAGGAGGAGAGTTTTGTATTCTTTGTAAATAGCTGAAATAAAGGGTATCGGAGCACAGTTGATGACTAATATTTTGTTTTTTTGTATTGCACTGTGGGATAGACGCTTTGTTGTAAAATGACAATTTTATTGCAAAGTGTATCACCAACCACTTCATTAGGTAGTATTAGAGTCTCCTTTCCATAGAATGCACTCCAGTACAACAACAGCAACACCTGCTACGACCTCGATAATAAATAATGTAGGAACCAGAATTTATGGCACAGCTGTTGTATTGGATCACATTAGATTGTACATGTGAATTAATGAAGTGTCTGTTAAATGTGTATTTATTTCACTAATTAGCAAAAGAGGGAATAGTTTGCTGGAGGTTGAATAAGGTACACCTACACAATCTAAACAGCTTTGCCACTTCTCACATATTACAAACCTTATGATGATGATGACAGGTGTTAATGCTAATATGCCCATTTATGCGAGCGTAGTTAGTGAGGGTGATGTACTGGGCTGCGTTATATTCCCTCACTATTTACATACATAAACATCCCTGAATGTATCCAGTACAACATCATCACTTCATCATTTCCAAACCATGTCACTGAATTAACACCTCTAAGTGTTCCAGAAACCCTGAACATTAAACAAAAGTAGAAATTTATGATAAAAGCTTTCTATTGGATTTACATTAGACTCTATAGGTGTCCCTAATAAAGTGGCCTATTGAGTGTATATGACAGACTTAATGATGTGTGCTTGTAATGGCAAGTATTGTCCAGTAGAAGTCAGACTAGTATAATGTATTCACGTTACAGGACACTATGGCACCGACACATAGTTTAGAGTTCAGACCTGTACAGATTTGCGTCCATGCAGAGAAACGCAATCCACTCATAATTGTGTGTCTGCTGTACGCTTGTGTTTCTTGGCATGCCAAGATTTTGATTGCGAGCCAGACTTGAGTCCCACTTTAGTCCCTCTGGTGCTTTCCACACAGTTAATTCAGAGAATCGTTCCAGTGTACGCTTTGCTATTCGAGCTCTCTGTTTTCCCTGAGGTGTTCCCTCGTACACCAACCCAATATAGGATCGCATCCATCATAATGTTTTTCAACTGGCATCAGATGGGTGCATATTTCAGGGTGATGCTGGGCAAGGTTTCAACTACAGACACATTTGGCCAGTTGTGGGCATGAAGATTGATTCTTAAAGATAGTTACTGAGACATTAAGATCACTGAAAGACATTTTGCCAGCCTTAAATGCAGACAAATTGGGCTTTTACAGGTCAGAGAGATGGTGTTTTAATACCATTAAAACAGATGCACTAATATTTTACAACTGTATATATTATGCTTGTATAGAATAAGAGCCTGGGGTCCGTTACTGTCTTTAACTTTGGGTCTACACCCATTATTTCTTTTGAGTTGTGCCTAATGAAGTTTAATAATTTAAGAACAGTGGAGGAAGCAGGGTAAAGGTTGCAAATACTGTGTGCAAGTGTATATATAGAATATAAAAAACACATGTAATTACAGTGGGAACAGCCACAATCGTTCTGCTCAGCCTGTAGCGCTTTTCATTCCATGAAAAGGAAGCCAAAGAGAGATTTCTCATATTTCCTATCCTGGTGATTTGCTGCCTGCTTACACCCACTCCTCTGGTTCTAAACTGGTGGGCATTTGATCGTACACTGTGTGAGTGAGAGAGAAACAGAATAGGAATTTGTGGTACGATGTAACAGCATTGTCTCCTGTTTTTTTTTTATGCCATGTGATCTTCCTCCAGCTGCTCTATGGCCATTGCTTTCTGAGTGAAGAGCGCTCCCTTTGTTTGTGTACTGACTGTGGTCGGCGTTTTATAGCCCACTGAGACTGTGCCAGTGTCGACTGCTGTATTTGATTCTCGCAGTAGCAGTCACTTTTGTTTTTGCCTGTTTGTCCGCATTTGTGCGGGCAAAAGACAGAAAACAGGGGAGAAAAGAGGCACGGTAACTGGAGGAAATGTAGTTTGTGGGATTTACAAACAGAATATGTACTATAAACGAGGGGTGATAAACCAAACCTATCTTTCCTCCACAGATGGGTTTAAAATCTGCCACGGCAAAGCCTGCACATAAGACCATTGCTTGCCTGACTCTGCAGCAAGCTGAGCTGCCCAAAGGGCTCGATGGAGCCCAGCGAGGAGTTAAAAGGGGGTTAGACCTAGCTTGGGAAAGCACTGTTCCCCTCTGTGACTGTCTACCCCCTACTGACCAGAGTGGCATGAGGCGTGTAAACATAATCTGCATTTCACATAGTCCCTTCTAGGAAACAGACAGACATCCAAGCAAGATCACATTGTGCATGAGTTACAGCGCCTTCAGCTATTTACTCAAGTTCCCAACATCAACAAACATCCTGCTTTTAAATAAGAGACTTGGGGGGAGATTAGAGAAACAGGGGCTACACGAACCCCCTTCCCCTTTTTCCCATAGAGACAGAGATCCAAACACTCACTGGAGAAATGCATTCAGCATTACATGTTTAAGGTGGCGGTGCAAACACCATTAACCCCAGTAAGTGTTTTTCGGGAAAGGAAAAGATAAATTTAGACTAATAGGTACAAACGGTAAGAGTTTGGTCTGTGCTAAATCACTGAATTAAACAAGACTTTGTTTCATTCTATGCAGAGTGCACCGAACTGTTGAAATGCAAAACTATTTATATATATTTTTTTCTGTTCCAAAGAACACAAACGAGCGTCTGTAAACAGATCCTAAATTTAGATGTTATGATTGGCAGACAGACAACAGACTGCAGTATCAAGGCTGTTTGTGATTCAAATGGAAATGAACAAAACATGTTCGCCATCACAACGTGATATGATAATTCCAGAAAGTGGATTTCTGTCAGAGTTAATTGCCTACCAAATTTTTTTTCAAGCAGTTATGTTGTAAATAGAAAAATCACATCCATTCAACAATGGCTCACAATCACACCAACCCTGATTCATCTTGATGCTTTGCATCGCTAAAAGGCTTTGTAACTTATTTCTGACTTCTGGGGACCTTCTGATTCTGCCTCTTTTTCCATAGCTCACACTATTTGGATAGTTTCAAGGTGATACAGTGGGTCATGGACGGGGTTACACAGTGTTAGGATGTGCAGAAAATAGATAAAAAGAGCTTTGTTGAATGCAGCCACAGAATAGTAGCTGTTATATCAACACTAAGGTAAAAGTGGTGTAAAGGAAAGAGTTCTTCTGACATTGAAGCATTTCAGGCAAGCTGTACAATGGTGACACTAAGGATACAGTGCAGTGCTTACTGGAAACTTAAGAAATGAACAGCCAAACACACGCCCACCATGAGACAAGGGTCGACAGTTCATGACTCTAAGGCTGTGAGTTCCAGTATCTGGATAAAATGTGCCTTGTTATGGGACTGTAAACATCAACTTGTGTCATTAGACTGGGACTTTCTAGAAGACCTCAGTCACTCTGTGTGGATGTAACCTCTGCCTCAGGGACGCTGATCCTCAGTGACTTTCTGACCTCTCAGAATTCCACTCACAGCAGGTCCAGTAAAGTCCCGGGGCCGCCACAGACTGCGATTCACATTCCGGCTGGATCTTCATGCTCTGTTGCAGATGCTCATAAATAAAATGTTATACCACGAAGGCAAAGACCCCCCTGCTTTACTTTACAGCCCCCTTAAGTAGGCTGCATTATTGGTATTAGGGAAAGGAGAATTCTCAGAGGCTAAAGCGTAACAAAGGAGCATCACCTGAAACATACAAGCTCCTTTGACATGTCAAGTGTTTTATCTTTATCTATAGAAACCACGTGAACCTGAATTCATCACTCAAAGGCCAAACATTTCTGACTTTTCTGATGTTTTGTAGCTTTCCAATGATATCAAACATGCAAGGATGAAGTCTAGAAATCTAGATTTCATTTCACTTGATGGAGCTGTACAGTCCTAAAAAATGGCATGCATTTAAATATCGCCCCAAGAGTAATAACTTGTGTTTGTAAAGTTGCTTTCATGCACATATTTGGCTCATTTAAAACATTTAAATGCAACTTAAATTAACTACTTTGAAAAAAAGTTGCCCAAAAAGTTCAATTATAAACTTGCAATTAGAGTTTAAAGGCAAAATACATTCATATAAAATCTAATTTGGACGGATTTCTAAATTTATATGCAAGACTAAAATAATTATGCCTACAAATGTTGATAAACTGGTGTCGTTAGAACATGTGCACATGTGGTTTTTTATGATTCATGCAGCCCTGCTGGACGACTTGCACAAACAGGCCCTACAACAGACATCTGAGATATTGCAATAGTAAATCTGAGTAGAGGACACGACATTCATCGCCGGTAGAGGTCTCCGGATAGGCTACACAGGACAAGGGGCAAAGTTAGATCTCAGCTGCACCACATGGGGTGTCACCGTGTCACTGTTGGACGCACAAGAGGCAGCGTTTGTGGGGGGAGAAAAGTGAAGCTGTGAGGGAAGACTGTACATTTTTTTTTTATCCTCTGCTCCAATCTCGGCTCCCACATCAGAAGAGACGACAGTGTTTGATTCGGGGTTTGCCTTAAAACCTCCAGGGAGTTTCTCTCTCCGGTGGGGCCGCCTGGATCTGGCGCTGTGGCTTGTTTGGCACTTTTCGAAGCGAGTCTTTTTTTTTGCGCTCACTTTAAGTTGAGCTAATAACGGCTCTGCACAGGACTGTATCTGTAAAGTTGCCAGAAAGCGGTGACGATGTTTTGCCGAAATCAAACAGCGAGAGCCACCGTTGCCCGGGGCTCTGCCCTTGAAATGGAGATACGGCGAGGGAAGTTCAGAAAGAGCGTTTTCCTGGACACATCACAGGTAGAGTCTGATTGTCCGCCAGTTATCACCTCCGCTTCAACACACACACACACACATACACGCTTTGGGGGGATTCTCTGTTCACTAAACTTTGACTGATCTCTCTCTCTCTCTACAAACTAACTTATTTGGCACGCGTTTAATCTTCTTCTGAAGGCATTTGACTGTGCGCTTTGCTGCGTGCGGCATTTTAATTAAAACTGCACCGGGGAGCTGTGATGTTGCGTTCATGTCCTCAAATTAAAGCTATTAGTTGCCGCATTTCTAAACTAATTTGCATTTTTACTCTTAACAAAAAAACCAATAACATCCCCACAGAGACTCGAAGGTGTGTCTGTGCTGCTCAGCAGTGCGCTGATGGTAACTTAAATGCGCTTTATGCTGTGCTCCATCTCCCATGACATTGTTTTAATATTCCTACATGGCTTAATATGGTAAAGTCTCGTTGGGATGCTTGCACTTTTTTAGCTGGTTATTGCATGACAGTTGTTTTTCATGTTAAACTTTTGTCCTCACTGCAACATTTCAAGCCCTCATGTCTCCAAGTTGTTTCAGTTTTGGCTGATTGGACAGTCACCTGCAAGTTTACAGTCAAAAGTTGAGAACTAGGTCAGAGCTTGTGTGTGTGTGTGTGTGTGTGTGTGTCCCTCTCAGCTGTTTTTATCACTGGAGTAGACCTGCTGCTTTTCCTCTTCCTCTCTTGCAAAAACTCCCATGTCAACATCTGCTTCATATTAGCCACTGTTTGTCAGCAGAGCAGACAGACACAGGAGCGACTTCCAATCTAACATCTCATTATTATTATTTTTTTACTCACAACAGGCTACTTTAATACTGTTTTGATGAAAAAGTCCTCCTTCTGTCTATCTCCCATCTCTTCCTTTCTTTCTCTCAGTCACACACACACACACACACTTGCCTGTGAGCCTTGGGCAGTTTGCATATTACTTTGATTTCACTTGAGCGAGCTGGTATTTGGTTATTCAGTCAGAAACATGTTCCTGTCTTAGGGCTGTTTGCATCTGTTAAATTAAAACTAAACCCATTTTACACTGTTTTTTTTTTTGGAAGTTCACAGAATTGTTTTGGTAATACTAGACAGACATAAATAACAGAGGGATGGTTGTGTGTGTGTGGGAGAGCATAAGAGAGAAAGGAGGGAGGACTCAATGGTAAGAGGATACTTAAAGAATGTTAATGGTGCAATATAGCAAATGGAAAAAGATGGGGTATTGATCCTGTCTCTCTCCTCCCCGCCCCGAACCTCTTTTTTACTCTGTCCACGTGTGTGTACAAGCATACATATTGTCATCTTACGTGTACTAGTTGTTTATAATTCATGTCACAGGAAAATAGCAGTAACCCCTGCGGGGGGCCAGGCACGCTCCGTCGTATTGATCTACAGTCAGAATTAACCTGATCCATCGTTTGAGCAGCGTGACTTCATATCTGGCTCTTGGTAGAGGTAAATAACACATAAATAACACTTCCTGGAGGTGCAGTAGTGTTAAAGTGGTTAAGTCTTTATTTTGAGATGGTGTGAGTTGACGGTTGCCTATTTTTTTTTTACTGCAGTCATTGTGATAAGAGAGATGATTATGCATTTATTTATACTTGGCCAGCAGGGTTAGGTTAGGGTTAAGGGGGCAGAAGTGGACAACAAATGACATGAAAAGGGAACTATTTAGGCATATGAACCATCACATTCATCTCTAAATCAAGCTTCACGGATATTCCACCCCTAACTTCCTGTTTGGTCTCTGTATTAGTTATTTATCAGGGTAAAGACTTCCTTTCCTTTCACGAAAAACAATCATTGCTTCCTTAACTCTGTAATCTGCTCTCTGCTGCTTCTCATACAAGATTAATTTGTGTCTCTGCCTTTGTTGCCAATGCTAATGATCCTCTTTCAGAGACTGGAACTTTTCTCCGGTCCTGTGTGCTCAGACTTTGTCAATGCCACCGCGGAACCAGCCTGTGGCATTTCAATGAAGCAGGCTACCTCGGTGTGAAAGCGCCCCATTTTCACCGTGCCAGGGGGATATCACATTTGTGTGTGTTCGTTTGTGCCAGCATTTGAGCCTCTTATGTAAATGTGTGTGTGTGTGTGTGTGTGTGTGTGTGTGTGTGTTAAGGTTGTTTGTCTGGAAATTCTGTTTCAATGACACGTTATCAGAGAATGAGCTGTTAGAGAATGACTGAACCCAAAGTGTGTTTGATTTTCACACTCATTCGTATGTATGTGAGCCACTGAAATGTGTATTTAGTAGAGAAAAGATGCATGCCTCAAACCTAAACTCTTACATTAGCCATATTCTCAGATGAGAACTACTGATTAGTTAAAGAGTTTAGCATTTAATATATGTGTATTCTCACGTCTTAACTTGCCTGGAGGCAAATGAAGCCAAGAGGATGATTTTCTAAGACTAAATGACTGCCATTATTAATCTAGAGACTGCAGACCTAAGCTTTGGGGATTTCTGTAGACTATGCACGTAATTATGGCTATCAGTTATGTAAATAAAAGATTAAAATGTTTCAAATATTGTTAGGAACCCGGTTTAGACATATTATATACTTTGCAAGATACTGTATCCACGCGAACATAATTCAAATGTCTCAGCATTATCAAGAGGACTCCTGACAGTCTGTCTTGCTGTGTTCCGACTCCACGTCCTCTGAGGTCCGCTGGTGCTGAATCATTCTGCTGTGTGCGTATCACAAATTGACAGGCTAATATGGTCAGAGGAGTGGAAGGAGAATGAGAAACGGAGCAAGTGATTACATGCTCATACAGCATTTGTCCAGAAATCCATTCTGCAGACGTCCTGTCGATCCTCTGCCCCGCCGCTCTCAGTGGGCGCAGGGAAGACATCTGCTTTCAACATCCCTCCTCTCTGATCCACAAGGCCACCAGTGTGTCTCTGCACTCTGCTCCGTCTCGACCCTCGTCGTCGTTGCTGCTGCTGCTGCTGCTGCTTTCAGCTGAAGCCACCCAGGCATGCAGTGGGAGCACGGGCAAGTGTGGTTATTGTTATGGAGGTGGGGATGGAATTTCATCCATTTTAATGCCTCAACTCCACATTATGTTTAACTCAAGGATGGTCCCTACTAGTCTACCCCACTGTGGCTACCACCAGCTATGCAGGGCCAGGAAGTGGTTAGACGAGTGTGTGATGACACACCCATACACCCACACTCTCTCCCAGCCTGCAAGAGTGTATGGCAAGGTCCTGGGAGTTAGCCATTTGTATTGAGGAAAAAGCTTTAACAGCTTCGAGTTGCGGTTTGGTTTTTGGTGCTCTGCCCTTCCACGCCCCGTAGATACACACACTCTCACCAGTTAGTATCCAAATTGAACATACTAGTGGCTTTAGTGAAATTTTTGGATGCTATGGGTGTTCCCTTTGCTCAGCATGTTACTCACCCACCCTAAGAATGTGTCAGTCACACCAGGAGTGCAGTAACTCCTACTGTAGCCCGGGTAATGTGATGCAGTGTTTTATTTTAAAGTCATACATTTTCAGAAGGAGAAGCTCTTATCTGAATTTGTTTTCAGTGTGCAGGTGTTTACTTGTTTGGTTTGGGGGAATATTTTGCTTTTATCAGTGGAAACTGCTGTTATTGCTCCCATGTCTGAAAAATAGTGTAGCTGCTATGTTTTCTCCAGATGCTTGGACGCATGGTTTATCGTTCATATAGGCCGAGACCTTGCACTGTAAGCATACTCGCGCTCAGCAGCCTCCCAGTGTGGCTTCTGCTAGTGTTTAATGTGGCCTGGCAGAAACTGTGATGAACTAAGCCTGTTTATGTAAGCATATGTTCGCCTCCCCCCCACATACAGAGAGACAGAGAGAGAGGTTGTATACTGTAGCCGTTGCCAGGATGACACTTTTGCCAGCAAAGAGGAAGCACCTCAGACCATGAACCCATTGAGAAAACAGTTGTTTTCAATGAATGCCAAAACTTCCCTTGAGTCTCCTTCTCAAGGCAGCTCTGTGTTCCCAGAGAACAATGGGCCATCACTGCACTATAGCCCAAAACCAAGCCCTGTGCTGGGGCATGAAATGCCAGGCGAAGGAGCTCGGGGGGTTCTTAAGAGTGGATGCATTCTGTCTACAGTGTCAGAGTTGCCAAGACTGGTCTACATAGAGTTCTGTGAGAGGAGTTATAATATGGGATTTTTAGCCCAGTCTTCTAAAGTAGTTTGGGACTACCCAGTAGCGTGGGTGTGTGTGTGTGCCGTCAGGGCTTTCTGGCATGTTGAACACTGCAGGGGTGCAAAGGAGATGCCAGGGAAAAGTTTACCCCTCTTAAGATCCTTCGTCTCAAACAAAGGTCGACCACTGGAGCTTTCTGCTTGGAGGCTTTCTTGGTATGTTGAGGGATATTTAAACTAGCAAATGTTTAACTTTTTTCTTTATTACTCTGGCTTTGTGTGTACACTATTGTGGAGCACTGTTCCCACTCAGCCTCTCAGCGCGAGCACAAATGAAAAATTGTTTAATCTCCGGTTCTTCAAGCCGTGAGTAAAATTCAGCCTATGTCCCACTATTGTTCCCATGGTAATGACTGGACTGTTTGCCTAATAAGTTTGGTGAAAGACAGAACAAAGCGTTATTGTTTAAGCAAAGTATTTAATAAAGATTCTTACTTCTTTCACTGTTGAACGCGCGTACGCACACGCTTTATCTTTCCTTGCAACAAGGCAAGGTTATTTTGTAGTTTATTATTTAACACAATAGACCTATTGTTTGAAGGGTAATTTTTTATACATCAAATGTAATTGATGTTATGCAGTTCTCTGTCTGTCTCTGATTTGTTCTTTTTTTTTTTTACCGTGAGCTATAGCTGACGATTCTCATATAATGCAGATTTGTTCACTCGATGGTGGGCCTCAAAAATCCCCTGGAGGTCTGTGTTCTTTCCTATTTCATATGATCCAGGCTTGCGTCATAGTTAGTGGATGCCCTCTTGTGCTGGCCTCCCTCCCTAAGACCCAAGGACACTTTTATTCACAGCCTTATCTTATCTAAGTCTCACTGACTGGCCGAAACGTTCATTGTTTAGTGTGGAAACACAGTAAAATTGGCATCATGAAGGTAAAATTTGATTTCAGCATTGGCAATGAATGTCTTTCTCTCTGTTCTGTTGCCATTCAGTCTTCATCTATGTCCACATTCTCGTCGCTGTAAAAGGATACAGAGCTGACCGCCTTAGTGTGAGGGCCGTACATGTTTTTAGGCAGAAGTGTTTTAGCCCTGGAATGTGGTTAGTGGCCTGCGTCTGTAAGTGGCAACTGGTGTCAGGGTTCAGTTTAACAGCTGAGGGTCTGTTGCTGATGTTGCAAGTGAACCCCACCCAACCACACACAGTACATTTCCTTGTACCTTATATGACTTTGTCTCTCAACAAGGCGTTAATAGAGAGAGAGAGATAGCAAAGATAGATAACAGACATGTATGTGCGCATACACACAGGAAGTGAGTCACACATGCTGCCATTATCCAGTTCACAGATGTCTGCATCTTCATGTACGTCTGCACATTCGCAAAAGCTTCCTTATTTTTGCTTTTCTGAGCGAAAGCTGTTGTATTGAGCTCATTAGTCATTCATGATAACTGCAGTTTTTTCAGCCTCTGTTTCACACAGACACACACACACACACACACACACACACACCTTTTAGACAGTGACTAAGCAGCAGTGTCTCCTTGAGCAAGGACCATTGCATATTCTCAGACAGACAGGCCTTTGTTCGCACGGTGTATGCTGTCCTGAGCGAGGCTGTCACTTGCAGTGACTCGGTTAACAGACAGATGGATAGATAGATGGAGGTGACGTAATTCCTGGATACTTTCCCACTTTCCCAGATGGGAAACTTCCCCCATGCATCATGAAACCTGTCTCAATCAGTGACTACCTCGCTTAGTTTAGTGGATAATGCGTTTGAATCCAGTAACCCAGAACTGTTGCCGTTCAAGTCTGTTCTTGTCTCCCTTTTTTTACTCTGTAATCCTGGAAACACGGGGATGTGGACTTGAGTCATTGTTACTTGGACTTGAGTCAACTTGACTCACTCTTTTGCCTTGAAACGGAAGTTAAAGATTCATGACTTGACTTGAGACATGATGACTCAAAAGACTTTATGTTTTCAGGTGAAACGTTAAATATGAAATATTAAAAATGTTCAACATAGTCCATGGTAATGGCATGATTGGATGACTTGATGTCAGTCAAAGTCCTTACGACGCTACCTGATGGTCTCACAGCGTAATAATTGATATCACTAATCAACCCAGTCGCCAGAATAAAACGTTGGCAAGGTGTAACGTTAAATCTCAGTCATTGACAGTCCAATGTTGACTGCATGCAGCATCCTTCACGCTCTGCTGAACGGCCGTTATCGGTTCAATAATTATGATTTATGTTGTGACAACACTGTGGTTAGGGTCTGGTTAGGGTTGGGCATGCGGAAAGAATTTAGTATAGGTCCCAAAGTCTTGCTAGAAATATACAGTTTTGAAAAGGTGCCTAAAATAAGGACTTGACTCAGCTTGACTTGACTTGGCTCGAGATCTGGCCCAAATGAGTTTAGTCATGACTGCTGGAGAAATATCACAATGGAAAGATTCTGGATCAGTCCTTGTTGTAAGCTCAGCTATTCCAGACAATATGAATGTCACCAAGTAAAAAAAAAAGGTGTAAAAGAAACTAGATTAGGTCTTAAATGATCCAATAAAGTAAATCGATGTGTTGTTTCTTCCAGATTAAAGATCATGAAAATGATTAACATACTGCAGGTAAACCATCCGTTCTCGCTTCCTGCCTCTGTGAGCTTTTATGTCCTTCCACTGTTTCATTCTCCCCAATCTATCAAACTCCACGCCTCCTGTCCCCAGGAGAGCCGCATTATGTGGGCCACACCACTTCTTTGAGGCCCAGGTCCCCTGATACAGCAGGAAAATTGTTCTTTTTTTGTTATGTAGTGTAGGACTAACCCACTTTTCTGATCCAGATTACACAGGAAGGTCTTCCTTTGTTTCCCCTAGACAGTCATAGAAGATTACTATTTGTTTTACATCCTTTTATCCCTCAATCTGTTTTCTTTTTTGTATACACACCCCACCAGAGAGACCTTAAACCATAACCTGTCAAGCCCGGCGCTAACAGGCTATAAAACAGAACTTGGCTGATTCATGCCGAAGGTGTCTTCTTCCTGTGAACATGAGACCCCCACTGCACTCTGCTCTGTTAAACATTGACAAAAAGACACCAACACACAGACACACACACACAGATTCCAACGTGTGGTTTCATTTACAGTCCAGGACACTTGTTGTCAACCCCCTTTTGACTTATCACTGAAGGCTTAGAAACACGAGAGGCTTTGTGTCCATGCGGAGGAAAAAAAAGCCATTCGCTACTAGAAATGGTTGCAATTGCCGCTGATATGTTAGGGGTTTTGTTACATTGTGCACGGACGAGTAAACTAAACAGACTAACGGTGAAGTCTGGTTGAAAAATATTGGCCACCCTTTACAGAAAGCTGAACCCAGATTGTCAGTAAAAGTCACTTTGAACTTCATGTGAATCCATTACAAGCCTGTATGCTCCAAGTTTAGCCTGTAACTTCACCAGGGACAAGTCATTAACCTTCAATTCCACACAGTCATTAAGGCTGAAGAATATGGGGCATGTCTGTGTCAGCCCACTATGCCACATGTTTTCTTCTATTCCTTTCTATTCCAGCCTCTTCTGTCATTTTTTTTTTTTCTAGACAAAGAGGCTTTTTATCCCTCGCTCCTATACATCACGCAAGTACCTGATGGTATTGTGAAATAGATGGAGTCAGGGCCTCTCTTTCATACCGAGGAATGCACTGTGAAAGGAATCGATGCTGGGGAATGTTTAGAAGTACGTGTGTGTGTGTGTGTAGGTGGTGGGTAGGTGTAATGTGCATGCCCGTTCCTGCACTGATTTGGACTATTGTTTTCATTTTGTGCAATCGCACTTAGTTACAAAGTGATGAGTTCAAGCTAAGTCACCTGCATGCCCACTGTGAACCCAGAGTAATAACCAGCAACTGTAGGTGTTTAGCTGATGGATGCTGGTATTGCATTGCAATTCTGTCCCTAAACCACAAAAAATTGCGTGCAGCATCGAGACGAAATTCAAAACCACGTCTTGGTGAAAGGAGATTTTCGCAGCGCAGCTTGGCTAGGAGTTTACTGGATGTATGTGTGGAGAGGAGAGGGCAAAGGGGCACAACCACCAATGATGTTGTTCTCTGTTTTGATGATGCTGAGCAGGTGTTTGACTTTATGAGAGCAGATGGGTCTATTATGCATGTCTGCCTTCCCTGCATGCTGCATAGTGTACTAGTCCCTGCCAGCATGCCTGTGTTTTAATGTGTTTGTTTACTGGGCCCAGTGGCAGACGGTGTTGTGTCAGATCTTGTTGTATCGTTGTGTTGTTCTTGCTCTCTCAGCAATTTATTTTTTATTGTGTCTTTCGCTAGTTTTCCATTATTACCTAACTCAAGGAAAATGGAGAGAAATCAGCTTGACTAGATGTTCACTCAGATGGATTTGGATGCTTAATCACAGGTACTGAAGGTAGATTCCATGGAAAAGACCTAAATGTTGAAGATACAATCATATTACTAAAAACATTTATAGCAGGTGGATCGGTTCGAATGCCTGTTAGCACCATTTGTCAGCATTAAAAGAGGTCTGGCAGTCAGCACTTTAAAATGTGATAGCGGCATAAGACAAATCACCAGTCTGCAAATTGGATAATGCATCAGTTAAAAAGATGTAGCACTAAATGCAAGAGAAAATAAAGTTAAGCAGGATTTCACGGTTGGTATGTAAATGAATTTGATGAGTTCCTTTTAAAAACGAGGCGAAAAAGCATAACTGAAGCTGAAAGTATAGGTCCATTCATCATCTAGTCAGATAAGTACTATTAGCTATTCTGATAATGGATTGGTTAAAAGTTAAAATGCAAAATATTTGCTCAATTTACCTCCTCAAATGTGAGGATATGCTGCTTTTTTTGGTTTCATGTCATTGTAAATTGAAATATCTTTAGATTTTGAACTGTTGGTGGGACAAGATGAGACATTTGAAGACATAACCTCGAGAGCCTCTTTGAAGGCCATTTTGTTTCTATTTTCTGACCATTAATAGACTCGTTTTACCACGTACAATATCTGTTTTACTTTCAAATTTCTGTGTGTACTGCATGTGTAATGTAATCCAGACTTGGCTCTCACTAAGGGATTCCCTAAAGTTATGACTAGCCGGGCCAAAGTGAGAAAAGCAGCTGACTCAGGGATGACTGCGACTGATGATTTGGGTGATGTCATTTTTAACCAAGTGAGAAGCAAAACTCAAATATGTCTTCTTAGAAACAATAATAAAACTACACCAATAAACTTTTTTAATTAAATATAAATACGGTGTTAAATTCAATGCAACCCTGAACAATTCTCCAAAAACTTTTTGTGATGCATAAAAAGACGAGTGAGCGTTAAAATATCTTTAATTAATGTAAACTAAATCAATGACATCATGTTCAATACTTTGTTCAGTCAAGTACCTCATTAGCCTTTCTTCTCCTCACTCCTAGCTGACTGAATAACTTATGTTTTATTCACTAGAACGGCACATAGAGTAAAAACAATTGTGGTAAAGGGTAAACAGGTATGTGTCTTGGTTCTTCTGGGACATTTGAGCAGCATAGAAGTTAACGACATCTTCACCTTAACCTTTAAAGATGTTCTGCCTGTCACTCTGAGATATGGTCTGCGTTATGTCGTCTCTGCAGATGTTTAGATTCTCATATTGTTTCTGCAGATGCCTCTGCTTTAGATTTTACCCAGACAGACGTTTACTACAAACAGCAGCCTCTACTGAGCTCTACTAAAAATATTTATTGTGGTTTGGCAGAAATGACCTCACTGAAAATACAAGTGCCGAATTTTCTTTTGGTCTGACTATTTATACACGGAACAAAGAGTTTTGTTGTGTCTATATTTGTGTCTGTCTTTCTCTTCACTGCTCGTTCTCATGTCTGTGAAACTCATCTCCGTCATGTCTTGAGGCTGTTTGAAATGAGTAGAAGCTCATTACCTTCTCAAACGTTCATTCTGTCTCTTTAACTTCTCATTTTAACAGAGCTGCAATGATTCGTCGATCAGTTGTCAACCAATAAATGAACAGCCTAATATTTTGATAATCGATTAATCGTTTTGAGTATTTTCTTTGGAAAAACAAGTTAAAATTCTTCTCTGATTTTTGATTCCAGCTTTTAAATGTGAATATTTTCTGGTTTCTACTTACCTATGACTGTAAACTGAACAACTTTGGGTGTGGACCAACAAAACATGGATGTTTTTTTTTGTTTTTTTATCATTTTCTGATATTTGATGGACCAAATAGTTAATAAGTTAATGAAGAAAATAATTGAGCGATTAATCAACAATAAAAATAATTATTGTTGCATTAGATAAGAATCGATACGACGCACATCTTACCTGTCAGAGTACACTGTGCTTCACATAGTAACTCTTGCTGTGTTGCTGTTTCTGCTCTGCAGAGGGAGCCATTGCACCATTTCAGATTCTGCAGCAGTAAAGACACGCCTTCCTCTCTTCTTATTCACCTTTCCTCTAACAGCCCTGACATTCAATTTATATTCACCGTCCAGTCATTGATAATGATTCAAGAAAAGCATGCACATTTTTGAATACTAAATGAATCGCCTCGGTGTACGTATCCTCTTAAATCCGCACGTATCTTCCTCTGATATTGCACATCCTGCACCCCTGAGGGCAGAAATCGATGGGGATGAATTGCCTAACGAGTAAGTTTCTCTTTCACTGAGCTGCCCGGTTGCTCAGAGTGATGAGATGCTGCAGTCTCCTGTGACTGGCTGAGGTAGCTGAAAGTCAGCAATAATTCTGGGAAGCAGCCAGAGGAGGGTTGGAGTGCTTACTCCTGACATGCAGCTCAAATGTGTGTTTGTGTGTGTATGTCTGAGTTCTTGAGCCTAGCTTTCCTTCATGGCCAACAGTACAAATGAAGTGTTATTGAGAAATAAGATGGCCTTTTGAACCAGGTGCTGAAAGGACTCCACGTTCTTTTATCTGTGTGTGATGATGCAGGCTACTCCCCGAGCTTTTCTAAACTAATCCACGGGCTGTGACGCATACATCCTTTTCTTCAATATGGGATTTCCAGAAGAAAAAAAAAGCACACCAGCTGCATGATTTATGGCTCCGTGTCCAACATTTCATTTACAGCATTACTCAAGTTTTGATCACGGCTAGAGAGTAGAACGTTCTCTATGACATGCATCATCCTAACATCCCCTCTATCTAATCTTAAAGTAGGAGTTAGACCAGTCAGACATTACAGACTGAAACTGATACACCTAATAACAAGGTAGACCGTCGATGAGATTTACAATGTCATTACTGCGCCTCTGTGTCTGAGTTATGGCTGCGAAGCTGTCGGCGCAGGTTTTTCATGCTCTATAACTGAGAACTGACCTCCAGGGGGATTTCTCTCATGATACGTCTGGTTTCACAGCTCGTCACGCGCTGCTGTCATCAAGTCGAACAGATGTGACCCAGTACCTGCCGTGACACAGCACATTCATACGTGTTCTTTCTTTCTTTTGGTGGGCTGACTCATAAACTGTTTTTATGTCTGTCTGTTCCTGTGTTAATCAAAAGTCTCTGCACAATCACAGGAATTCATTTTATCTCTGTGAATGTTGTTTTTTATTTGTGACGCACATTTCACAGAGACAGATTTATAACCCGGTGCTTTGGCAGAACTCGTTTTCAGTGTGTGACTATAAATTAGTTGAAAGATGCCTCTTCTTCTCTCGCTGTCCTTGTGTAATCAGCCGTCTCCCTCATGGTGTATTTGATTCTATCTTAATTCACTTTTGTGGCCTCAGCGTTTGGGAGGACGTTTGCTTGGCAGCCCATAATCAGACAAACAAACCTTGATCAGCTGATTTAGTCTCATATTTTCAGACACTTCTGCCACGGTTTCATTTTGTGTGTGTGTGTGTGTGCGTGTGCTGACATGGTTTACAGAGTGTTTGTTTATGTCTGTTTATGCCAGGGTGTGTATTTGTGTCTGTGTACGTACGTCTCAGTTGGTGAGTGGGAGTTGTCGTGTGGGTGGGGTTCAGTTTTCAGATTGGGTCTGGATGACATTCAGGGTTCTTTGTTGTGGTTTTGGGACCGGCTGGCCTGGGGCACCCTCTGCTGTTTCCCTGCCCTGTTCTGCTGCCACACTGTGTGTTAGACTAAAGACAGCTTTTAACCTTTTATCACAGACTGTGCAGTTGTGACGTTGCTATCTGAAACCATAAGTTGATGCTTTTGTATGTATGTATGATGATCATCAGTGTGGTCTGTCTCCAGAGTATCACATGGATCTCCTTTGGGTTCATTGTGCACATCTTTCTTGGCCACCATACTGGAGTTGCTCCTACTAAATTCTACACACTGTTCGTTGATTGACTGATTGAACAGTGAGGGTCTTATTTTCATATATTTTTTAACTGATAATCCAATTCATCAAATTTATTGCAATGATCGGGAAAAGCAGCATCATCCCTAAACAGACTTTTGATGGGAACCTGAAGGTGATCATACAGGTTTAAATCCACCCCCAGGCAAGAAACACCTACTTGGAAGAGAAAATGAAGGCAAACATTTAAATTATTGCCCCAACTGTTCGAAGTAAACATCAGTCAGAGTTAAAAGTGGGACAGTTTTCTCTGCTATGAAGGTTACTACTCACTTTTGATTTTTCAAGTCGTTTCCCTTCCATCCTCACTTCATTGCTCAAAACATCACCACTCTCCACCTGAATGTCCAACAACTACTGCTTTAAAAGATGAAATATACCATTGAACCTTCTTACAGCTCATTATTTCCTCCACTGCACAAACTATATGTATGAGTCTGACACTGTGGACCTCCTCTCAGACACTGGAAAAAGGCGCCTCATTACTAATAACTTGCTTAGTTCCGCTCAATTCCTATATGCCTATGGGATCATGGTTATGTTATTTGATCCCATAGACACTCATCAGGAAAGCCTAATTTTGCTGTTTGACATAACTTCAGACCAAGGTGCAAAATTAACTTTTATGTCCAGTGGCCAAATGGCTTTTTTTGGCTGAAGAGGAAGCAAATCTACCAGCTACTTGCATATTTTACCAGCATTTGGCTGGTGCTTATTTTGTGCTCTGCTACAGACTACACCAAATACATTTGCCTAAAGACTTAATTAATTTCTGGCTTTGATAAACTCCCCAAAACTGCCGTATCTCCCAATTATCTCTAACCAAATCCCACATTTAGGCTATTTGTGAGCCTCCCCTGAAGGCCCGCCTTCCACTTTGAAAACCTCTGATATATATATAACTCTTGTGTGTAATATCTCTTTGGCGCAGGCCCACTGGCTGGCAGAGTGACCCCAAGCCTGTTTCCTCCAGCTGATTAGGTGTATGGACAGGAAGTGTTCCATATTCCTCCACACATCCGTTTTAGAAACAAGAAATACACCGGCTATTGTTTTGAAAGCAGTCCAACCCGCTATTATGCAAGGGTCAGTATGTGTGTGTGTGTGTGTGTGTTTGTGTTGGGGGAGGAGAGATTTTATCCCAGTTTTCAAATTTCTTCTCCCTGTTTTGATTAAACCTCAGTGCTGGATTAACTGATTGGGTAATTTATTGTTTTCACTCCTCCCTCATGGCAGCCAAATAGCACATCTGGCCCTGCTACAGTCAGACCCGAGCCTTTAGTCACAAGCTGCTAATTCTCATCCAATCAGTAGGTAATCATTTTTATAGCAAAGTCCCAGTCAGACCTAAAGCTATCAGGCCTCTCCACTAACCACTAATCTACTGTCTCTGAATACCTGATTTTTGCCTCGTTCTCGGTGGCTCCTGGCCAAGAAGCAGCGATGCTCTGTGTTTGAGCCGGTCGCCTGCCCGCCTGCCGGCCTGCCTGCCTGCCTGCCAGCGTGCCCTGTCATTGAGATAATAGCTGTTTTCTGTCTGTTTTTGTTCAGCCTCTGGGCTCTTGTCATAAGGTGTCGGTCTTTGTGTTTTACTGCAGGGGGATTTACCTGCAGTTTGTTCTACTTCAAGGAACCTCTGCCAGTGTAATCTAGAGACTAAAGACAGACTAAATGCATTAAGTGGCATTGGAATAATAAATGCTGTCCTGTTGATACATCTAGAAATGAAGTGAGAACAGCTGTGAGTCCGTTTTTTTAAACACAGTTCAGTGTTTTATGCTCTTAAGTGAATATTTTTCCAGTTCAGCAGCATGCTAGATCAGCTTTCAGAGGGAATTGACTGGATATGAATTTACACATACAGTGAACTGTGAATCACACACACACACATCCACAGACCCCCCAAATGTTTTGTGAGCACCTTTTAACCCTGCCTCCGTGCATTCACCTCAGCTATTTCTCTTTCCACCTCAAGAACAATAAATCTCTTCTCTTACTGTGTGTACCTTGGTGTCTGCGTCAGATTAGTCGGGTGATTTAAATCTCTCAAGGGTGGAGGCTTTTCTTGGGGAAATGACCCGGCTTGCTACCGCCGGCACCCCTGGCTCCTCTCCTCCTCTCCTTTTGAGGTGAAAGGGGGCTTTTACAGCTCCTTTGTTTTCACTGTTTGACTGTGTAAAAGAGTTTAGAGGGCGTGCTCTCAGAGTGATGGAGTGCCAGATGGGCATGTGTGCGAAGAGGGGTGGTCCCAAAAGTCATGTCAAAGTAACATTCATCAAAATACCTTTTTTTTCCCCCACTCCTGGAAGGAGTGATCTTCTTCCTTGTGATGAACTCAGTCAGTGACTGATCCCCAGGTCCACTCCCCTGCGTTGGTGTTTGTGAATACCAGAAGAATGTGTGTGTTTTTAATTAATGTGCCTCGGTGAACAGTGCGCAATGTGACGCCGGTTTCATGTTGAGGGGTCAGCTTGTGGTTCACACAGCTTGATCTCACCCACGCCACAAGGAGGGTTACACACATTACACACACACACGCAGCTGTATCAGGTCCAGTATCAACGCTCTGGAGAGGAGGACGGGATGCATGCTCTTTCCTCTTGTGTATATTCCAAGGAGCAAAAGCACTCTGGCTGTAAACCACTTTTCCCAGAGGACAGAAGCGGAACCATCAAGAAGAGTTTATGGCTGAAAGTCACATGGAGTAAACTTTGGGATTCTCTTATTTTGAGGACAGAGGAAACTGGCCACCAAACAGCTGGAGTGATGGGAAAGAAGATCGTTCTTGATCCGACACATGACTTTAACAGCATTTCTCCCTTCTCAAACACAACTTTCTCATTTCTCTGTGCCAGCTCACTTTACTGAACTCTGAATGTGAAGTCTTATTTTTGTTGGATTCGGCAAGAACTGCCAGGAGACACCTAAATGAATATTTAAAAGGTTAAGTGATAAAAGATTGAAACGATCTGTGCCACTGGGGAGCTGAGTTATGAAATATGCATTTGAATTCACCAAATTCTTGTGACCCTGCAACCTGCTAAAGTACATGTTTGCTTATTTAAATATCTGTTTTTATTTTACGCCACAGCACAGGAAAAACAAATCTTCTATTACAGAAAATGTTTTAACTGTGTAAGGATATAATTTCACTAACGTATCACATCATTTCTGAATCAGACTAGAGTCTGATAACATCTCTGGGTGTTCATTTTCACTCTTGCGTCGCAACTTGAGGAGCACAAGCTGACACGGTTATAATTTCTCCATTTATTATCAAGCCAATAAAAGGGAACAAAGCTCCCCGCCCTGCCATGCATGTGTGGTTGTGTGGTATTTGCTATTTGTTTATTTAAAAGGCTGTAGGGGCTGCTACAGTAATCTCTCCCTCTCTTTTCCCTCTCTCTTCTTTTTTTTTTTTTTTAAGTTCATTACCATCACCAGAGGCGCGTCGTAGGGGTTAATTTAGCGCCGAGTTGGGGAGCGTCAGGGCGCACACAGTGGAGTAGTTGTGTCGATCACTCCCGCAGAGGCGATGCCCTTTTGTGGAGAGGTCTCTTGTCACACAGAGGACAGACGGCATTCACAATTGGGACACAAGGACACAAAGAGAAGAACTGCATTTTAAAAGGCTCCATTCTTTCTCCGCTACCGCTGGGTGTTGACTGTGGGTGTTTGAGAGAATCTTTGTTGCCCGGAGAAAAGTAGAAGAAGAAGAATACGCGCCGTGAACGGGTTGGGGGGAGTTTTTATAGACAGGGTTTACTACAGTGCAGCCGGTGCTGTCATCCACACCAGATCTGCCTGTTTTCCCGGAGCGACTAGTCTTGTTTTGGATTTGGAACGGAACTTTTACGCACTCATTTACGCACTGATTGTGCGAGTCGAGACAGAACGGGACACTGTCATAATGAACTTTCTCTCCCCGGTACCTGCGGGGTAGCGATTTGAGCCAGATCATTAACTCCAAGAAGAAGTCATTTTGTGGATAACTGCTTTTTTTTTTAAGAAAAAAAAAAGGATGCCAGTTGATAAATTCGCAAACATGGAGGAAAAACTGTGGATACTGGAGGACCTCAATATGATGTACATCCGTCAGATTGCGCTCAGTTTACAGGTAAAAGTTTGTCACTTGTCTCTGACCTGAAACATTTTTCTTGCTCTTCTTATTTTTCGTTTACACAATCTCAAAGCTGTGGGGTGTGTCAGTGAGGGAAGCATGTGTGATCACATCTCAGACTTCCATTTTCTTAGTTGATTCTCTATCCACCCTGAGTACAAGCAGACTCCTTAATAACCTTCCACACACTCCCTAAAGTATAGTACATCACTGTGTTAGCGGACTGAATCTGCAGCTGTGCCTCAGCGTGTTGTAAAGTTTACAGAGGGATTGGTTGAAGAATCTTTCTGTGTGACAAACGAATCGAGCTGACACTGGTGTGGTCTCTCTCTCTCCCCCCTTTACAGATGGCAAATCTCTAACTGACAGCAAACAGAAAACAACACTGCATGCCATCCATCTCTCCCTCTCCGTGTCTCCCCTTTCCAACTGGGGTTCACGCACAGTCCACAGCTGCACATATGGGCCTCATAAGTCCCTATGGGAGTGTGTGTTTTAGTGTGCATGCAGGCTAGTACTATGTTCTGAGAAAGCCAGAGAAAGGAGTCGTTCCATGACAGAGGTTTATCAGTAATGCTATATCTAACCACATTATGTTGCAAATCTCCAGAATCTCTGTTCCTTTTAATGTTTTCAGAGGAAATAGCTGAAGGATGTGTCTGTTTAATTCCTAACAGAGTTGAAAGGAAGAGGAGGAGAGACACATGGCGGCTGGAAATGTTACAGGAATTTCAAAGAGAAATTCTATATTAATATTCTTCATTTCCTGGCCCCCATAATCTAAAAAGATATTGTCTGCCTGTGCTGCAGCTGTTTAGAGGTGTAAAAGCATTCTCTTCCTTCTCCAAAAAAACCTTCAGCTGCGTGACACTGGGACTCTAAGAGAAGCGATATCACTTGCTGGTGTGTTGTGCTGCTTGGCAGTCTGGCATGGTTTTCATGTGTGAGGTGTTTCTTTGTTTATCTACCTGTGCCAAGTGCCATAGAGCGTGCCAGGTGCCTGGTTTGTTATCACAGGAGAGAAGATGTGCAACTGTAGAATAACCCACACTCTTTGGTTATGCCATAGTCAGCGTGTGTGAAGCCGAGTCTATTCTCTTTCTGGGATTTTATGGTTCCCTAAATGTTGGTTGTCTTTAAAACTCTCATTACACTTCAGAGGCACTCGTGCTCGCTGGTACAGAGTAGAAGGGATTTCCCAGACGCTTTTATGGAGCCTGTCACAAATCAGCTATCACAAGGTCTTCTTACCAACAAGTTGATCGGGCCTTAATCTGCTTATTAGTTCCTGTCACAGAGCCTCCTTTGATGAGGAAACTTGTTTACAGCTCAGACATAGTCTGGAAAGTGAGACTTTGTCTGAATATTGAATCTGGAGCATTATGGTGGAATGTAGATAACAAGATCTTTGTGCTTTAGAGCGTTTTTGATCTCAGTTCCAGTTTTATTTCCGTAAATGCAATTGCAAGGTTAGGAATGTATAATAACAAGATGATGAGCTCTGTTTGAGCCCTGTGGGAAAACTCTCCTGTCGCTTCTCCTTCTTCAGGGGGAGTTCAGAGGTCAGGTCCGGCTGCAGGGAGACATTACTCTGCAATAACGCTTCAAGATTTCAGTTTGTTGCATACAGAGCTTCGTGCTCGTCTTCGACCCATGTAAGCATATTTGCTGGTAAACACTCACTTGTTTGCTCACATGCTCTCTCGCTCACTCAGTCACTCCTTCCTCGCCCCCATGTCTCCTCTGCCTGGGTGGGTTTATGAGACAGGGATTCTTTGTATGTTACTGAGCTCCACAGCCCACGGTCTAACTGTAATTTCAACGAGCTTTGGATGTTTTTGCTCAAGACCTCTTTCATAAATGCCCCCATTGGGGCCATCATGACGTGCAGTTATTACAACTTAAACCCTTTTCTCCTCCTCTTGTTTTTCCCCTGCAGCAACATGAAAAGCAGACGGTCACTCCCACCTCATGCACACACTTATACTTACAGCAGAAGTAAACAATGTTTGTTCAAGTTTTTTCTGCACTGGTCATGGTACACAAGACAAGATGGTCACAAGATAAGAGTGTCTGTTCATTTTCAACGAAAAAAGTCAAAAAGTAAAGAGGATCATGCACGTCCCGAGGTCCCAACATTCCTCAGGCATGTATAATTGCTGTGTCAGGAGGGGTGAGAGCAGCCATTGTGTTATTTTCAAGCTCGGTAGGAAGTAACTTTTCTGCTCTTCAGGTTTTAACAGGTCTGCCATAATAGGAATAACTGAATTCTTTGGCTCCTTTCGTCTCGTGTGAGACATTCGCTGCTGTGATTTCTCCTTAGTCACATTTGAAGTGTAAAACCCACAGAATGCAGGATTGCCCTCAGAAATGAGGTGGTGAATCATGGGAAACAGGAAATAGTCTTGTGTAATTACTGCTTCCCACCGGGAGTGACAACATGATGTCACTGAACCCACTGACATTAATAGACACATACACAGCATTTCCTGTCACCACAGATCCGGATACACATTTTTTTAATGCCCCCCTGTTTTCTTCTTCAACTCCTCAGGCTCTGCCACCATGTCCTGTCCCCGTCTCCCCATCAATAGCCAAAGGGCCGTAGATGGACACTTTCTGCCCGGGTCTAATTTTAGCCCACAGACTGGCCTTGAATACATGGATCGTGGCTTTGCCAGAGTTAAATGTGGATGTTTGATAGAAGGGTTTCTGAGGTCATACATTTTTTTTTTGGCCTGTTTATAAAAGCAGGATTTGTCTGTATTTCATTCTGTAAGTCATTCATTGTGTGTGAATGTACAATACGTTCTCTGTCCGCCGAGTTTGTTTGTGTGTCGACCTCGCTGGGTCAGAGTAGCCGTGCGCTACTCAGAACCGGGTGCCGCCTGGGACATTTAGCTGCCACAGCTCTGGTTGCTGCTGGTCATACCAGTGATATCATCTGATGAAAGATTAAAGAGTTTCTTTTTTTGGGTTCTGCTGCAGTTCTTGCATTTATTAGGACCCTCAAAGCGACCCATCGCTGTTAGCTGAACCTCTGAAACACACAAACAACAATTTAATGAGCAGACTGTGGTTAGAAACTCCAAACACGCTCTGATGAAAAGTGTTTTTGTTTATTGTAAATCAGATAGTGCTAACAATCCAAAGAACTCACAAGCGTTTAGTCCCTTTATAGATTTTAGATTACCATCAGATAGCATTTCCATAAATGCTTTTTGATGCCTCAGGATATCATGCTCGTAATCGTGCTGATAAATTACAACTTTCATTTTTCATTATTTGTCAACAAGCTCTGTAGAAATCGCAAAAAAAGAGAGACACGATTACGAGACTCGAAATGTAGCAGTCATGGAAGCTCAACCTCTGACCCGTGTTGACAAGGGTGAGCTCACGTGGGGGTCAGGTGGGAGCTTTTCTGCTGCCTCACCCGGGACTCATGCTTGACCTCTCACACGCTCCCAAACACTAAACTTAGCTGTGGTCATGCCTCAGATAGTTCTGCACATTCTGGACACCGCAGGCAGGCCTTTAAATATCCTTTGGCCGCTATTCATGCAGCCTGTCTTCATCTGATGTCAGATCACTGGTCAAGCTGCCATGACCGATTGATTGCATTGGACTTATCAGAAGGTAGTCCACCAGATCAGTGTTTGAAACTTTGTTCCCTTCCATATATTTGTTGACTCACATCATAATTCAAGTATCAGTCCTTCTAACAGATATTTAGACTCTACAAACCTCATGCCTTCTAAATCTAGGAGGTCCTTCAGGGGCAAAGGCCAAATTGGCAGCAGTTAATCTCTGCCCGCTTGCCTGCCTCTGGGACAGTAAACCAGTATCTTTTAGTTGAGACTGATGACTCTCAACCCTCATGATGAATCTGAAGTGAGATCAGAGGTTAATCTTACTTATACTGGGACGGAAACTCTGTGCTTTTTGAGGTTTAGCTTCAATTCCCTGGCTTACCTGGACCTAGACTGGTAGTTGCACTCTCATTTCTAATGCTTGAATCCATTTCTGTCCTTGTGCATTGTCATCATTCTCAACATACCCTCCCGTGAAATCGCAGTCAGCAGTTGAAATCTGTATGTGTGTGCATCTGTAGGCGACTGTGTGTGTGTGTGTGTTGTATGTTAGTTCAGCTGTGAGGTTGTTTAAGTAGCCTAAGTTACACCAGACCTGCTTGCTTCAGTGGAAGGTGTGCTAAAGCCAACATCGCTCGGATACACACACTCGCGTCTGAGCCAAAAACACATTCCTGCACAATGGACCACTTCATCGCACGTCGCTCCCTGCTGAGCTTGCCTGTGTGTGTCTGTGTGCTGCTGCTAGTGTGTGTGTGTGTGTGTGTGTGAGTAAATATTTGCATGGTAGCAATAAACCAATACTGTAAGCTATATCATCAAGAGAAGTGCTTTGATTTAATTAGGGACATTAGGTTTAACACCCTGGATTTCACAGTGAACACGAGGTTTCTTAAATTGGCTTTTCGCATTTGCTTTGAATTAGATGAGATTTTCCTCCAGTATAGTGCAAAATGAATTAAAACCCGCCAGGCTTATTCACTTGTGTTATGTTAGTTTCAGTCTATTTGCTGTGTGTGTTGTGCATTTGTAAGTGTGCCTTTGGCATCTCCACCATGGATAGTTACAGTCGGCTCCAGTTCTTCCAGTGCTGTATGCCAAAAGCTGGCCCGGTGTGTGTGTGTGTGTGTGTGTGTGTGTGTGTGTGAGGTAAAGGAGAAAGGGGGCTTTGTATCACATCACACACACCCATCACTCCATACTAAGCCCTCCTCTTCTTCTTGGAACTGCACATCCAGCTTCCTAACCCTCAACCGTCTCTTCCAAGCCTTCCTCCTCTCTCCCTTGCCAGCCTCAACTCTACTGACTCCAAACCATCTGGCTCCACACCTCACCTCGGCACCCCAACGCTCCCCCTAACACCCCTGAACTTCACCACAGTGCTGTATCCCTTGTACTGTACCTCAGTCTCCACCCATGCAACCGTCGGCCATGCCGCGGTTAGGAGGAGCAGCACAGGTCTCAATAGGCACTCTGTGTTAGCAGGAACCAGTTAGACTCAGTGGCCCGAGCCAGCTTCCTTTGAAAAACAGCAGGCGTGAGCCAGGAGAGTGAGAAGGAGAAAACATCAAGCCAACCCGAGAGGTGCTGTTATTGGAACATCGACCTCTAACTCCCTGCACCTTCCCAGCCTGTTTCTTTTTGTCATTCACTTCCCTCCCGACGCTATCTCCGCCCGAAACTATTTGACAATTTCACTCCGCTGTTCTCGTCTCTATCTGGGTTTTCTGCGCCGCATTTCCACTCCTTTTATCTCACCCTTCATTATCACCTTTCTTTAATCTTCCTTTGCCGCGCTCTCTGTTTTCACCTGTGCACCAACCACGTAAGACACTTTATCAGTTAAAGGATTATATATTTTTTTTGCGGCTGCAAAGAAAATTGGACCCACTTAAGCTGTTAAATTGCGACTGCAGGCATTATTCAAATGAGCACGGCAGTGGAGGTTGGATTTTAAGCTATACGCGACTCATCGCGTCGAGTTCACGAGTCGCCGTTTTCAAGTGGCGATATTAAAAATGTTGTATTTGTCTGTAAAACATGTAATCAGGAACATCTGAACATGCTCTGGAGACGCAGCTGGAAGCGCAGGCTGTTTAATCAGATGGCTGTCTTTGAAAAATGTGTGCGTGCACACAGTGTGTTTAAAAGACAGTTTGGTAATGCGCTTTAATTGAGCCTGTAGATGTTGCTTTTGTGTTTGTCCATATGGATACAATTTATGCTCTATGGGGTTTGAGGGCTTTCCAGCGTTTGAGATAAACTCACTTGTTTGTTCATGAGTTTGTGGTTCATGCAGTGACTTTATTGATTTGTGCCTTTTGATGAGGTAGATTTACAGCATGCGGGGGTGTTTTTCATGTGTGCACGAGTAAATTCAGCCTATTTCTGTGCGTTTATCACCTCCTTTTGTGATCTCTGATCTCTCTACCACTCGAACACTCTTACCATGCAAAGAGAGTGCCCTGAAACAGAGCGTAGGTGGAAGTTAAATAGGCGGAGGACAAGTATTAAGCAAGAGCTGTCTAAACAAACAATTACTACCAGTAAAACGATCCATTCCCCCAGTGTGCATTCCCTCAAAGTGGATAGCAGCATCACCCGGCATGCTTGTAACCCTAAAGATTGTGTCTTTTGGTGCAGGATGTGTGTTTAAGCACAAGCCAAGGTGTCTAATTGAATCACTGCACGCTGCAGGATCCTTGGCCACTAAGTTGCTGTGTGTGTGTGTCACTGTAGTGTGTGTGTGTGTTTGGCAGGTGGAACAACTCTGTCAGCATTTGGAGGGCTGCCGTCTGACCATCTGAGAGTCCGTTCTGCTTTCATCAAGGACAAAAGAGGATCTACTCTCTCTTTTATATACAATGTAATGACGTTATTGTCTCTGTCTAATTTTCACAGCGGCTGTACCGTAAATAGCAGTTTGGTTGTGACACCGAGCGAGCCGAACAGATGGCCTCACAGCATCTGCAGGAGGTTTTGTTATCACTGCAGTTTCACGTGACTCCTGATGTTAGATGCCTTGCACCAGGGAAGACGGATGGGTGTGCTTGTTCAAGAAAACCCAAATGCCGAAGGCAAACTATAACAGGGGGAATTCCAGGGTTGGGTTTTGGAAAGGCGGGTCTGCAGGAGCTGGAGCTTTTAAGACTTGAGGTAGATCTGAGGGCCAAGGCTGCTGAAAGGGGCCTCTTGTTGTGGTACGAGGTGTTGAGAGGCATGGCTGAGCTGTTCCACCCCCTAAACAACGCCCCCCCCTCAAAGAACAGCCTCTCTGTCTCACCATGATGAGATCAGTGGAACAAACCCTCTTGCTTCGTGGTGATGTCATGTTTGGGACTTGGGGTCAAAAGCTCAGGGTCACATTAGAAGAAGATGTGTCTGTTTGGGAGGGGTGTGTTAACGCCCTTTAACAGTTTGATGAATTTCACACAGGCTGTTACATTAGAACCGTAATCCAATCTCGTTGCACACACACCTTTTGACTCCGTTACCTGCTGTGTCCTCCCTCCCCCCCCGCAGTTTGCGAAGCTATTAAAAACAGCTTGCAGAGCCCCCTCGGGTTGGCAGAGTTGAAAGGTGTCCATATGTCTGTGTATGTGTTTTTAACCTTGTCATGATTAGGAGATGAAAAGGTTAATCCATCTTATCTTCACTGGGACGGACTAAGGAACTAGACAGACATTCCTATTGGTTCTGAGGTGAAGCATGGCTCGTTATGATTGGCTGAGACGGGTAGCTAACCGGACCGAGGACCCTTATTAACCCCTACTATGCCAAGCACTGTGTCATTGGTCAGTATGTCACTGGACGCAGGTTATGTAACTACATGTGTAAGTTTATTGAAGGACTATTTTAGTTACTCTGGTACACTAGTCACGACCTAACAGTTGGCGAGCGCAGCTGTCGCTGTAAGATCTATGGAGATTGACAGATGGTATAAATATAGCTTTGAATATCATCACTGTTGATTTAACTCGCATAATTGAAAGGTAAAGTTTGCAATAGCTGTGTGTCAGCGATGACAGAAGTGCCCCATGACGTTTGTCTCCTGTTGCAGACATTGATACTGTTGTACCGGTAATGAATGTCAGTCCTGTAACTGAAATAGATGAAGTATTCACAAACAGATTTCGTAACCTTGCAAGAGCTGCAACGGCTTCCCAAATGTGACTTTTTTTTCTCATTTCTTTAGTCTTCTATGAAAGTAAACTGAATGTCTTTGGGTTATGGACAAAATGAGACATTTCAGGACTTCATCTTCTTCATCTCAATGAGAAATCAATCATCTCTAATCAAAAAAATTGCTAGTTGCAGCCCTAGTATGTGAACTGCATTGCCATTGCTCAGAGAGGTGAATGCATGTTATATCCCATCTGTTATGACAAGCTTGAATCAATTAGCCTGTTCTCCAGCACCTCAGGCTGCCTGACACTTGGAGGAAAGCAGGTCTCTACATGCTTCTTGCTCCTTGGGGTGAAGACAAAACAATGACAGGCACATATGTGGACACAGTTTCACAAATACTAAGGTCATGGTCCAGAAATGAGAGTAGAGGAGAGGAGTGAATGATCCTATTCATGCAATCCCCTCTGATGGCCAATAGAGGGCTGATACTCAACTCGAACAATGAGCAAACTGTTTTCTTCCATGCCTCATTTAAATATGAGGGATTCTGCTGTAATACAAATGATGAAAATCAGTAAAAAATAAACAGATGCATACTGTAGTTGTGCTGTACACTTCATAAATAAAGCTTGCAGGTCATTTTGTAGAATAGTGGATACCCCAAGTGGACCTAATATTCCATTCCTGTATAGTTATAGTGTGAATTAAAATACACATTGTTAAATCATTCAGTTATGTTCAGCAGAGTATAGTGTGTTCCACATGTACTGCACTATTTGGCTAAATAATTGCAACCATAAAAGAAAACTATGGTGGTAGCAAGAAGAGAAAGGTAACACACTCACACACTTGTGTTTTTACTCTTATTCCCGGGCACCGTGCAATAAACTAACTGAAGCTTATCCGTGCAGTTCAGTGCTTCCTTTGGGTCAGTTTATGTGAAATTGCCCAGAGACCTTTTATTCAAACAAAAGGGCTGTGAAAAAAAAGAGGCCGAATTATGTGGAAGCAAAATGCACAGCAGAATCAGATTCAAATCAAAAGCTTATTTACTGTGCAGTTACTCCTCCAGGCCGTGATAGGAATTAAGATTTAATTCTTGCTCAAGCTCCTTGCAAATTAAACAGAAACGGTGTTGAAAGGAGCTCTATAATTAGACACGTGGCTACAATAGGCTCCTCTATCCACAGTCGGAAGGAAAAGGGTCTTGAGGACGTACAGTCGCAGCAGAGAGGAAAAACACTCTTCAGTCAGAGAGTCAATAGGAAGGGCCCGAGTCTCAGAGGGGCAGGGCTGTGTAGGTTAGTCTGACTGGAGGAATGTCCTCTCATCCTGTGAAATGCATTGTAATGACACTGGGAATGATGCTATCAGTCACTCAGCTGGGCCCACTGACTCATTCAGCAGCTGACTCTAAGTATGTGCTTTATTTTCTAACCAGATTCCTTTGAATATGTTCACAAATTTAGTGTTTTTTCAGTACAATATTCTGATTTAACAGGTGAACATTGACATTTTTTCAAATGTGGACACGTGTTGTTCCCTGATGACGACCCTCCCAAACAGGAGTGTACATCAGTCTCTGACTGCACCTCTCTGTCTGTCAGCTACGTGCTGATGAAACCTTAATCTGATTAACTGGTTGGGATATTTACAGCTCTAAATCCCTGTGTTATCAAGGCTCATCTTGTTTTCGTTGCACACGTCTACTCACACAGAGAGATGAGCAAACAGAGAACTAGATTAGTATAAGAAGGTCCATGTTAAATACTGTATGAGTTTGGTAACATTCATGTTGGTGTTTGATGTTTTTGGTTTCTGTGGGAGTGTCCATGCGGTGAAGCGAATGCCATGACAAAGCACTCCCTCATATGTTTTTCTGAGCTCGATGTAAAAAGCTGTACTCGCTCCTCGCCTGATGCACAGATGTATTACTGCACCAATAAGATGGACTTTGTTGCTTTGTTGCCATTCGCCAAGGCTGCCCACAGACTGACTCTCTCCTCCTCCTCCATCCTGATCCTCCTACATGTCATCTGCTGCATCTCTGGACTGTGTATCTCATTCCACTTCTCATCTCACCCACAAACAACACACAACAAAACAAGTGCTGTGGTTTTTTAATCCTCCTTCACTGTATCCCCTTTTCAGTACAAATAGGAACAGCGTTTGATGCTTTGCGGCCTCGTGTTTGCAAAAAAAAAATAAAAAATGTCCTGACCACTCCACTATTAGTTTTCCAGTGCGGATATCCTGGAGCCAAACTCACAGTCAGCTGATTCACCCTAACCCCCGGTTTATTCCCACACTTAATTCTAGCCGGACTCGTCTGTGTTTTCCATTTCCACCTGCCCACAAATCACTGTCATACATCACCGGTCGACAAGGCGATACACTCCGCTGCACAACATATTCCTGCTGTGCACATAGGCAATGAGCGGAGGCAAGCAAAGAAAGAGAAAGGGTGGAGGGAGACGGATGGAGATTTTTATTTTCCCTGCAATGAGAGTTGTTCTGTCATATAAATGTAGCAGCTTTGGGTTGCTGGCCAGTATTATTTGTGGTGCATTGTGGTGTTTTGATATTGGAACATTAGTTTTATTTATTTAGTCTAATCACTGTCCAATTCCAAGTAGAATTATTCAGTTTTCAGTGCCAACAAATCATTTTAATAAACATTAGAGCCTGGCAGATATGGGATTTCTGTGACTGATGATACTGATTTTTAGAGGGAAAAAGTCACAGATTGCAGATATGGTAGCTGATATAGTGACTTTTAGAGCTGAAATGAAGGAAGAATATTTAAGTTGAATACTAAGAAGAAGGTTCCAGATTCGAATGCCCCAGTCGAGTCTTTTCTGTGTGCTTTGCATCTTCCTCCCGTGTCTACACGGGTTCTCTCCGGGTGCTTTGGCTTCCTCTCACAGCCAAAGACATGCAGGTGAAGTGGTGACTCTAAATTGCACATAGTGTGAATGTGTTTATCCTTATGTGTCCTATGATGAGCTGGCAGTTTGTCCAAGGTGTACCCTGCCTCGTGGCTCCAGCCTCCTGCGACCTTGGAAAGATAAGCAGTTACTGAAAATGGATGGATGGATCCTTTTAACATGTTAAATAATTTAACATATACATTTCAACCAGTTCTAGTTGACCTCCCCCCAACTGCTCACTGGGCGCTGGTCTGGCTGGCTGCCCATCACTCCACCATCTCTCTCCACATTTGCATGTCTATGCCGTTGTACTGCATGTGTGTGTGTCCGGGTTAAAATGCATGTAAATAAAAAATAGAGTTAAAAAAGAATTTCCCCATTGAGGGATTAATAAAGTATATCTTCTTCTTCTTCTTCTTCTTCTTGACACTGCTCCTTCTCTCTTATGTCCGTGCTGCTTGTATCGCACAGTATTGTAAACCACAGACATTAATATGTCTCCACCAGCATTTCTTTCTGCATTATATAGCAGAAAAACACAGTTTTTATACTCATGCATATCGGATAACATATACACAGATACTGATTTGTCTGCATAATATCACCGGCCCAATATAAAACACATATTACCAGAGGTTCTTACTGCCTAAACTATCCCTGTATTGATCCTACATGGGCTTAAAATGTGAATACTCTTATACTCTCTATACACAGGGTTATCTCACCTGAAGTTGCTGCATTATTTGTTGCTGTGACTGTCTTGTGTGTCTGACTGCAAACAACGCAATCATCAATGTCTAAATTCAATGACTAAACTTGATAGAAAAAGACACTTCTGTGAACTCAAATGTAGAGAGAATGCTTTTTCAGCTGCTTATTTGAATCACGGGAGCGAGCAAGGACACGTGGGAGAGAAAAAAAAGGCAATGTTGTGCCTGCACTGCACAGCAATCCAAACAGCATATTGACCAGTGCCTTGTGAAAAATAGCTTGAGTCATAACTTTAAAAAAAGAAAAAAGGTCTTTTTTCCAATGTGGGCGGTGGAGGCACAGAAGCGACCACAGTGGATTTTTACTGACACACTTGCAACCCACTTCAAACTGTGGCCAAAACTCGGAGCTGCCAAATCCGTCTTATGTCTGTTTCTCCCCAAATAGCAAATAGCTTTAGACCCATGTGCTGCCATTTTGTAGGATTTCAGATGGACCCTGCAAAACCTCATGGGCTACAAACATATCTGTGTGTGACTGACAACAACAAACACATGAGAGGAAAATATCATCTTGGTACATTTACATCTATCTTATTTATTGTATGTAAGCTGCTGCCAACGCCCCCTGGGATGCTCCTCAAGGACCCCTGGAGGTTCCTGAAGCTTTGACAGCCACTGTCGCTCTCTTCTGCTTGCGCGCAGCTACACACACACACACACACACACACACACACACCCGCCTCCTCAGAAACGGCTCTCGGTTGGTCCATCAGTCGGTCAGTCTTTGTCCTCTCTAGTGCCGGTGCCGGTGGTGGTGTGTGTGTGTGTGTGTGAATCTGGACTGGAGCTCTGGGGCTTCTAGGACGACGACGATGCCGATGGGAATGACGACAGCACAGAGAGAGGCTCAAACACATGACCGCTATCCTTCCCAAAATACCAAGAGTGCATGGCGTTAGTGATTCCTGCGCGGATCCTGAACAACTTCTGCTCAGTACACGGCAGCTGTTCTCGGATTGTCAGTGGATATTTCTCTTCTTTTTTTATTTTGCCTACAAATGGAGCTGCCTCGAAGGGAAAATCTGAGTTAAGGTATTTCACGGGGTTTGTGTTGGGGCATTGAACGGACCTTTTTGGTGTTGCGTAAAGCTCCCGTGCTGCCAGTTTTGGAGAGTTGGGAAGCGGAGTGCTCGTCTTTGAATAGGATGAACAACTCAAAGAATCAGAGGGTAAGGATGTTTTTTATTATTCCAGACGTATGATCAGAGCACTTTAAAGTTTGTTTTTGTTTTTTAGATGAAATCGAAAACGTCAGGCAGTTGTAATGACACGTGACACTGTGATTACGCAGACTGCGATCTGGAGACATGTCGTGTTGATTGTAGCAAGTTGACTCTGATAATGTGTTTGGAGAGCTGGCTTTTTTAAAGTTGCCTTGTTTATCTACGTCTGATTGAACCCAATCAATACAAATCAATAAGATTTTTTGATTAATTCGACTCGCAGCTGATTTAATCCATAAAAACCACAACTTTTAAATTTGGCTCACACACTGCTCTTTGGACGACCATGTGTCTTTCTAAGTGGAAGATGATTGGTGGAATAAAATATGAACCACTTCCAAAATGTTCATGCTGAATTAAACAGTGGCTCCTAATGATTTGTGAGTTATTGTGTGTGTCATGTTCTACGAGTTAATCATTCCTATTAATAATAATGATTTATGTCTAAAGACATTTTTTAAGGGAGTTTTGGAACAACATGTTCCATAAAGTGGCAGTCAATCGGTTCTCTCTGTCTCTCTGCTGGTTGTTTCTTTGGTAAAGGGGGGTTGTAACTCTCAGTTTCACGTTGTCTGACTGCACTGTGACATCTCACCCAGCCTCTCAGAGCTGGAACAATGTGACAAGTGTGGGATATTACTGCAATAATGACTTACATCTCCCAGTCATCAACCTTTCCACACTCTCTTGTGAATAAGTCTTTCCGAAAAACGCCTTGAACTGGCAGCGCTCAAAATAGTCTCACTTAATTTGAACGCTGGTGTAGAAAGGACCTCTCACAGGTGAGAATATTTTCACTTTTTTTATTTCACAGCAATGAAATAATATAATTGCATTGCTTTTCACATGAGGCTGCTGGCTCTGAGGATGCTAATCCACATAGTCGAGACATGTCTGTCATATATTCATATTTCTATTTCAGGAAGCAATGCTTTGACTTAAACACACGCACAGCAAACCGCAGAAAAGTACTGAAAAGAAAAGCCCCGAAAAAATGTTTTCCTCGACATGCTGTGTGTGACAGGCAGTCATTCTAGTTTCTTGGTTTGTGCACAGACTGGTAGCTCTGACCACTTCCTATAATCAACTTTTTCTATCACCACTGAAACTCTATCCATGCACAGATTAACCCAACAACTGGCTGCATCCATGACGGTTGATTGGCTTCACTTTACCTAATGACAGGCCGCTTCCTGATGCGAGAGAGTGTGAGAGTGAGACTTTAGTCTCGTTGATTTAAAAGGTCACCTGCATCAACATCACTCAGAGATTGAAAGAGCAAGACAGATGTGATCTTTCCATTCCTGGAATACAGCCACACACTCGTGTGTGTGTGTGTGTGTGTGTGTGTGTGTGTGTGTGTGTGCAGTACATAGAGAGCTCAAAGTGTGCGGTGTGTGTTCATTTTGTCCCTACTACTGTTACAACCGCAGTCATCTCTGATCATTAGTAGTGAAAAGGTCACTTATGTGCCAGAGCTCCTCCTCAGTGTGACTCTACACATCATCCTCAATCCTCAGTCTTCCCGATGCTTTCTGTGCCGTATTCATCGTGCGCTGCAGTTAAACAGTTCTCTGTTTAATGAATCTCTGCTTTTCTTTGCGTTTGCAATCATGCAAGCAGGGGGAATCATCAGCATCCTGTGTCAGTTCACTAGCCATGGAATCCTTCGGCCCTTGTCTTACAATCAATAACCTCTTACTGCAGAGGAGCTTTCTGCAGCCAAGTCTCTGTCTGTCTGTCCACCCGGCTTTCCGTCCCTCTCCTCTTTCTCTACCCGTCCATCTAGATGCATATCTTAAACGTCTCCCCTCCATGTATCAGTCTGTCTCTCCTCCTTCTCTTCGTTCACCTCTGCAGTCACGTGCATGCTGCCTCTCTCTGCCCCTGCTCTGCGCTGCTGTGCGTCTGCAGCAGAGGTCATTCTGTTTTCTCTGCTGTTATTGTCCATTGCTTTTTTTCCCAGGAGGCAGCTGCTGGGGCTGAGATAGGTATGACTTCCTCAGCCTGAGAAGGGGACTGCAACCCATTACTCTATGTACTGTACAGCATGAGAACAGCTGAGGAGGAGGAGGAGGAGGAGGGGGTGAATTGGACTTTGCTGTGTGTGTGTCTCCTGCAGCCAGTTGTCTAGGCAATAGTTTGAAAAATGAGCCACTTATACCCCCTGCTCTGCCAAAATATTACCTCTCCACCCACCCAATTATAGATCCTTTAACTTACACGTATACATACAAGCTCTTTCTCTCTCTCTGGGGATTTCTTACCTTCTCACAGCCCCTTTTGCTTCAGCTTTGTTCGTCCTCTCTTTGCTTTCAGTTTCCAAATACACACGAAACAAAGCCAGTTCAGAAACTGCCCTGACATGCCATGACAAAACTCTGTCTCGGAAATGTTCTGTCCTATTTTTTCATTCTCTTTTTAGAAGCAAGTGTTGTGGGAGAGCACTCGATGGGTTTGTCCTGACACGAGCGCCTCAAACAGGGAAAAAAAAAAAGAAAGAGAGTGAGAGACAGAAGAGAGAGTGTAGAGAGGGACAGAGGACAGATGGGGTATATCTGTGTATTACAAGAACTAGTGCAGTGTATGTTGAAGCTGCTTGGCCTTCAGTATTGCTGCGTGCAGCTTTCTTAATATCATCAACCTGCAGAGAGCCGGAGCCCACAGTTCTGGATGCAGCACTTCTGAATCGGAGGTTTAGACCTACAGTTTTTAATGTTTATGAACAACACAGTAATATTACAAAAAGGTTTAGACGGTTTATTGAGGTGTTCCTACAACATGAGCCATACCTAAATGATTTAAATAAAGACACACTGCAAACCTAAAAAGCAGAATGTGGTTTTGTTTTATGTATTCAAAATGTCAAAATACACTATTTAAAACACTTGATTATAGAGTAACGACCTCAGAATGTGCCGGAGATGCTGAAAGAAAAGGCACCGAAGTTATAGCTGGTTCTCAGGGTGTTACAGAGGACAGGCTGACATTAATCATTGAATGTTAGTAGTAGGTTATCAAAATGTTAGAATAAAACTCAAATTAGCTGACGCCTCATTAGGTATAACCAGTGCCACTGAGAGAGAGAGAGAGAGGGCATTGACCCAAGCTCTGTCTCTACATCTCTCTCTGGGTAGAAGATGGTCACAGAGTGTTGGTGTGGAACAGCTGCATCCTAAACTCTCAAACAGCTCATCCAAACGGCTTCACACTCAATAATGCACTTCCTGTGGTTCTCGGTAATACACCTGTCAGTTGTGAAGTCGATTGGATGAATTGGTTGTCGAGGATCTGAGTACAAACAGTCAGACAAGACCGAGAATCCGTTCCATTTTAGATCATACGCGGGACAACATATTTATGCAGGTGCGGATTGATGGTCTGGCTGGACGAGGAAAGGAGTGATGGACAAACAGAAGAAAGGCAGATAAACAGACAGACAGACAATTAGAGAGGAGTGATGACCCGACTATGCAGAGGGAGATTGCGGAGCGATTGATGGTCATGGTGGAGAGAGTTTAGAGTCCCACAAGACAGGCAGCTAATGCAGAGCTGCTGGCAGTGGATCACAATGAGACCCGGTCCACGTCTATCTGTCATGTCTTTCTTCGGAAGCAGCTGCTGGGTTGTCAGTCATTTATACAGCGCTGTCGGACAGGCTGTTTAATACCTGCTACCTGTTGTGTGTGAGTGTGTGCAAGCTGTTCATTTTACACTGCATCCGTCAATCTACGATTACGTTCTGTTTGTTTTGTGGAATTGCTCTTGTGTTACCGATATAAGCGAAGGCACACAATGTGTGCGCACACAGACACACATACACACTCTCAGAAGTACTGCGGAGATATAACATAATGGATAATCCATCTAGGCTCCCTTAATCCAGCTCCCTTGGCCCTCTGATGAAATGCTGCCATGGCCGTATGGAATCGATAATAATAATATCAAAAATTCAGCTTTACGCTGCCTCACACACAAACATGATTCCTTGCGCACATCCTGCTGCTCACATGATACCTCACAGTGGGTTGGGGTTAGATGTTTGCAGACAGTGGGTAAAGCGTGTGACAGAGGACACAAAGTAGCTCATGGATCTGCCTAGCTGGGGAATGTGAAAGGGATGCAGGGCGCAGTTAAAGGCTTGACTCCTGCATGGTCCGCTGGAGAGCAACAATAAAACATATTTACCGACATTTATATATCTGTGAAGTCTACAGACTCGCACTACAGTGCGTGGATGTATTTATGGAGTGGAAGCTGCCATAAATACCACCACACTGAGCAGTCAGTGTCAGACCTCTGTTCTGCATTTGTTCCACGCTGGAAAAACTTGACCGACATGGGCCAGCTCTGATATTTTTAGACCGACTTGGCCAATAGCCAATGTTTTGAGAGCATACTAATCTCCTTTTTGAATTTGCACTTAAAATAATATTTACTCTTCTGCTTCTTTTTAATTTTCCGGGTTAAAAAGAGATTAGAAACTGCATCTAAACACATGGGACAGTGAACCTCTCCACGCGGGCACACACACACACACATAATTTAAATGAAGTATCATCTGTAGCACAAAGAAAATTACATTTCATCCTAGCATGCACACTGTATACAGTAATGAAAGGCCGTTACTGCTGCGATTTATCAGTTCAACCTTAATTAAAACATGCCGCAGTATTGTCTGTGTAAATGTGTGTTATTTGCATGGTTTATCTGTCACGTGTAGATTAATGCTTTGTTCTCGTTCCCGACAGAAGCAGGAAAAGACAAATGGGGTTTACTTTAAATTGCAGAGAGCCCGACTAAGCTCTGTTCATGTCAGCCGGCTTTATGGTACATGTACATGTCAGCAGATAGAGTCTGTGCATTGTTCTGTCGTGGCAGAATAAATATTATGGTGAACTGGTGTCTGTTTGTGCAGTGTGTAGATAAGTGCTGCAAGTGAAAGAGAGTGTAGAAGTTTTGGGTTTTTCTGCTAGTTTGTGTGCGTGTATGTAAATGTTGATTCCCCCCCCCCCTCAATCTGTTAAAGTTGTTCTGGAGAGCAGAGATAAGAACCACGCACACACACACACATTCGCATACACACACCCGTGCACACACCAACACACTTTCTGCAATTAATTCTATTCCCTCTTGTTCTTTTTTCGCTCCTCAATCTCAGTTGCCCTTATTCGCTTCCTCGCCTTCCCCTAACTAATTTTCTCACTGTCTCACACTGACACACATGCTTGTACGCACACATGCATATGCATAACACACACACACACACACACACACACACATACAGAGAGAGAGACTCCAAGGGTTAATGTGGACCATTAGTAACCAGAGCAGCCTGTAAGTGCTGTGAAGTGGCAGAAGGGTGGAACCAATGTGACAGACTCAGGGACTGTGAGTGGATCTCACCTTACATATATTCCCTATGACATTAATATGACTGTGTCATTAATCAAAGCAGTGAAACTAATACTACTTTTATTATCCTGTGACAGCAATAATCCTCAGCTTTTGATTCATGTCTGCTATTCATTAATGCCATATATATTGCATGGCTGTAAAATAACATTGTATGGCCTTGCATGTCAAGTCTAGTTGTTTTCAGTTTTGCACATTCTTGCTGACCAGTGGAGTGTAAAGATACTGTTACAACTGTGAAATAAGTGGCTTTCATTATCAGTGCATAAGCCTCAATCCATCTCTACTCACACACACATGAAACACACCCTCCAGCCGTGCCTCATCTGTCCCTTTCTTGGCCGCTCTGCCCTGAGGCCAAAGGGGCCGAGGGTCAGTTCAGTCATATCTGCCTTTGCCTTTATCTCAGCTCAGTCAAGTCCTGCAGCTTCATGAATATTCTAATGAGCCGCATTCACTTCAGGGCTCTCACTGATCGATAGTGATTCAAGGAAATGGATACACAAAGCCTCACCGCTGCTTTGTTATTGTCTGCCTTTGTCCTGTCCAACCTTCATGAGAGACAAAATCATCTCCTCCCCTCCAAACAGAACTCACGTGGGGGCAGCACATGTTATACATGTGCATTTTATATATATATATATATACACGTGTGGCCATATAGTCTAAATAAGGCAACAGTGATGAATAATGGAGAACGATAAAAGCAGCTTCAACTACAGAGCTCTTGGCTAAAAACACAGAATATATGAGGGCAGACAGAGAAAGTAACTACTTTTACATTGATTGCAATATCCCAGTATTGGTTAAGACAACAGACGCTGCTTAACAATACAGTCTGATTACTTATACCTCTATAAGGACCAAGTTGTAATAAGCACAATTGAATTGTGGAGTATCCTGGCAGAGTGCAGGGAAGAAGAAAGAATAGTGGACACACAGAATAAATACAAAGCATGGACCATCTGTGTGCTTACTGGGTAAAAATACCTGCCAGTCCAAAAACTATTGGCACGACAAGCTATCATAAAATAGATGCTTTTATTCAGTTTAAATAAAAGTAGGCTGGATTCATATATTTGGGATGTATGATGAGTTTTCCAGTGAAGCTAAAACTTTCAGATGGTTATTAAAAATCTGGACTGAGATGCCAAAACAAACACCAAAAGTTTATTAGCAGCTGGCAAATAACAAAACCATATGGTGAAATGTTTGTTGGACGTGTAAGATTGTTTATGAAAGTTTTAATCACATGACATGTCAAATATTGCAGGATTTTCTAAAAGCTCTGTTTTTACCCGCCGCTAGTGTTTTGGAATCTACAGTTTTTGAAACTGGAGAGGGATAATGCATTTTTTCAGATTTATCCGCATTAATATGGTCTTAGCCCTTCATGCTTCGCACTGTATCTGCTCCTCTCCGTGTGTGTCTGCAGCATAACAAAGAGAGCAGAGGTAAGAGACGACAGGGAGGAGAGTTTGGCAGGCTTAAATACTAGTTAGGCCGGCTGAGCTAATTAGCCCCGATTTCCTCATCCTGATTCAGACAAGAAGGAAAGCCTGGGATTACTGAGTCGAGCATTGTGTGTGTGTGTGTGTGTGTGTGTGTGTGTGTGTCGCTGAAATTCTGTCAAGCTGTTGAAACTATTCATCAGCAGGGGAGGGGGGGAAGGTTTGGGGGTGCGCTTATTTGCTTAAAAAAAAAAAAAAATCAGCTAATGAGAGCTCTCCAAGTGTGTTACAGTGTGCTGCATAGCAAGTGTTAGGATGAGTGTGATAACCAGCCCCTCCCCTCACCCCACTGAGGATGAAAAGCAGCTTAATAGTACGGGACCCAGCAGGGATGCCACTCTCTTTTGGGAAACTGCAGGCACTGTGACCTCTTGCCCTCTACACCCTCCTACCATTTGTCCCCCTCCCCTCCCTCTTCTACATCCTTCTCATCCATGATCATGATCTGTACATGCTTTCAATCCCATAGCTTGATTTGCCATTGCCGGGTTTCATTATGTTAAAAACATCTCATTTAGTTGAAGTTGATTGCTGACATGAAAAGGAAATAGAGACGTGAACATTAACATACTGGAAAAAAAGAGTCTGCGTTTGTTCTGAGGTTGATTCTGTGTTTGTTATTTCTTCGTATGCATCGTGGGAATTGTTGATTTTCATTCCAGCAGTAAGCCCCTCATTAATTTGGCATTTTTGCAGAGGAATGTAGTGCTGTAAGCAAACACCAGTATACTTTTATGCATTTCCATGCTGTATGGAGAACTCCTGCAAAATACACAACCAAACAAGTGATACCAGAAGAAAAATTTTCGTCCGACCAGCCTGGGCGCATTGCAGAGATCAAATCCAAGGCCTGTCGCTGTGTCGCTGTGTCCCTCGCCTCCCCCACTTTTACCCGAGGTGTGAGGTAATGTGTCATACCGAGAGCTGTCAGTCACCATGACACTTGCACACACACACACTAAGGTTCTTTGAAGAGTCATCTTTTTTTTTTTGTGCCTCATAACTCCGCCCAGCTCCTCGCAGCCCATATCAGCATGAGCGATAAGCGACACAGCCAACTTCCATTCACAGACTAACACCTCTCGTCAAACAGTAATTTGACGTGTTGGAGAAAGAACGCGCTGTAACCGACTTGAAAAATTCCAGCACGGAGTGGATTATAATGTCACATCCGTTCCTTTTTTTTGCCTTTTTGTGTGTATCTTTTAATGTGATTAAATCCCCTTTGCTCTATCTCCCCTCTTAGGGATGTGTTCTCACTAAGCGAGATCACAGCAGTCTTTGATCAGAGGTTTAGAAGGACCTGCTTCGTGGTTGTTCTTTCCTAACCCCCCTTCTCTTTTCTCTGTATGGGCTCCTGGCTTACAGGAAAAGCTGGCTAATCAGTTAATAACAGTATCAACTTGTATAATAGTCGGTAGCTGTGTTCCAGGCCTGCAGAGAACAGCACTGACCGTGCCAGTAAAGTTCACTGATGAGGTTACAGTGTTGCTGTGTGTGTGCGTTTCTTAATTCATTAATTTGCCTCTTGCAGCCCCCCCTGACAGTCCAGTTTGCCAATAACTCTCATTAGGGTTTGTCCGTTACTGTTTGATTGGAAAAGGAAGCTGCTTGGCGACAACTCTTGTCTGCTTTCTCGTCAGGAGCTGCAGAACTTGTTTCTTCACTTTAGAGCTGTGAAACAAACAAAACTATGCCAGAGCTCCTCGAGAATATGATAATTATTTCCATCACATCTTTCTGCTATGGTCTGTTTGGATCCTCCAAGAGATATTTAGTTTTTCTTCTTTTTAGATTCAGCTCTACAAGTCAGAGAGGATTTGCAATCCCGGGTTATTATATCTGAACATGGTATTATTTTGTGTGTTGAAAGCAGCCTAGTTGGTTCCCCCTGGTCCTCTTAGAGATGAGATGGAAGGGGAACAGGAGGGGGCCTTGCTGTTATTAGTGTTTTTGTGCTGTTGTTACTCATAATAAACTACCCTGCAGGCTGAATGTACACCTCTTTTTCCAGCCCACAGTTATTTATGAGTCTGGTCTGGAAACTGTACACAGTCTTTCATAAATCTATACTCTCCAGGCTTGTTAGTTACGTGCCTAGAGACCACACACAGTCACACAGTAAGATATGCGAACCCGCACACACGCACAGGAGCTCACACACTTGCCATTATTATCACCTATGCATTGCCTTCAAATGATTGTGCAGTTTGGTTTGCCTCTGCCTGCTGCCTCTCCCCGCTATGCTACTATATGATAATGCAGACCCGGTGTATTAGGCTGAGTGTGCACAGCCGTGTAAGAGCCATCAAGCTTTAGTGTGCCTATAAATTGCTGAAGTGATCACTGCTTGGCAGACTCTAAGCTCCCTGTGCTCTCTCGTAGCTCTAAACAATTTGTTTTATAGCTTGAAATTCACTCCACTGTTGCTCTCCTTAGGGCCGGCAGCCAAAAAAAAAACAAATGCACTTGCAAGTAGAATGTGCACCGATTCGCTCGCATGCACTTGTTTGCATGCATGGGCATATTCCGTCCCACCTCCAGTATGAAACATGATTTAAGACACAGACGTATGCATATTATTCCTCTCTTTAGCACTTTCTGCTCAGACTCCGCCCCGTGTGTTCTGGGACCCAGCTGCATTGAAACACACTGCCTTTGTGTGAGAACAGCTGGCTGCAAAGTCATTTGGACACACACTCGCAGACACAAGCACATGTGGACAAACTCTCACATATACACACACACACACACAGTTTTCCATGCAACCAGAGCTCAAACAGTCTCTATTGTAAGCGAATAATTGAATGCATAAGCTGTCGGAAGGGGAAGAGAGGGGAGGTGGTTCACAGTGAACTTCATAGCAATCACCTCAATAATGACATCAGCATCTTGGCACCTAGACCAGGGTGCATTTTGCTGTATGAGAGCGCCCTGGGAATGTGTGTTATGTGTGTCCTTGCACTGAAAAGAGACTTGGACTGCTCTGTAGCCAGCTTTGCTGTCGTAAAGTCAAATGCAAACCTTCCACCCAGTTACTGTTCCTCCTCCTCCTCCTCTGTCTGCCATGACCAGTACCCAACCAGTTCCCACTTCACTGTTGCTGTGCCCTGACTTTCCCAGCAGCAGCTGGAGTCTGAAACACTATAGAGACGTTGTTCTGTGAATTGGACCATTGTTTTTGAGTGGTTTTGGGTTTGTTGGTCTGTTTTCTGTTTTCCCCTAATCTGACTCCAGGCTATGTCTTCTGTAAATGGTTGTACATATGTGTACAGATTGCACTCAATGTGTCTGTGGGTGTGAGTATGATAGTGACACATGTTTTGTGTTAAACTCAAAGTCTGATAATGCATTTTTCCTCCCCTCCAACATCCCAGCAATTCACCCACCAAACAAATTGTATCCATTCACCTGTATTTCACAAATCTTTTCCTCTTTCTCCAGCATTATTCCAACTCTCCCTACAGTCTGCTTGTATCTTCATTCTCACTTTTCATTTTCTCTCTCTCTCTCCCTCTCTCAGCTAATTTGCCATTGATTTTTTTTCCCTCTCTCTCTTCATTTGTCTCTCTCAATCGCTCCCTCCACCCTTTAAAACTGCAGCCGTACTCTGGGTGCGGGACAGAGTAAAGAGGGGAAGAGGGAGAGCATGAGGGGAAAGTGGCGGAAGAGGGTGGAGAGGAAGGCGAGGCACATAGTTGTGGCTGGCTAATTGAAAGCCAGCAGTCTGGTCAGTGAAATCCCAACGTATGGGAGTGGTCAGGAATTTGCAATTCTTGGTCGTGTTTGTGAAATGGAGACGGAGCGAGTTTGTGTCAGCGTTCATGAAGATTGACAGATTGTGCTTGTTCTTCTTTTGACTGTGTGTGAATGGGTGAGCGAGACTTTTGTGCCACTTTTTGTCTGAGTGCGTTTTAGTCCTGCTGTTGTTATTCTCCACTTCTCTCTCTTTTCTGTCAGCCTCTTTCACTCTGTCTGGTCTGTCTGACCAGCTTTTGTGTTGGCTGACGCTGCTCCTGTCCGTTCACAAAGAAAACAACTTCAGAGTCGGCACAGAAGAAAAGGTTACACCGTTTTTATTCGACTTGAGGATGCAGAATCCATTCCAGCACTTTCCTTGACTCCTCTGTAAAGAAGAAGCAGAAGGACATTCTCTAGAGGCAACAATATTGATTGATTGTCTCTTGCGTATGTGCATGTGATTCAGATGTGCAGCACATTCTTGTGCACATGCTATTTCTCGAATAAAACCCAAAACCTTCGTGCTATCGGAGGCTACTTTGGCACGGTGTCTTGGGCTAAATGTCGGCACGCTCACAGTGACAACATGCTGATTAGCAGGTATAATGTTTACCATGTTCACCATCGTGCGATGGTGGCTCCAAAAACAAGTACAGCCGAGGCAGACGGTAAAGTCATTCGTTTTTACAAGTATTTAGTCCTAACCCCAAGTTAAATGTTTGGTTTGGTGATGGCTTGAGATGAAAAGTCAGGGGATCGCGCAAGTGATTACAACTCATCATTTAGGGGGAGCATGAATGTATGTACCAGATACAAATATCCATCTCGCGGTGGCGCTAGAGGAAAAATCAAGTAATCCCAACAAAGTTCGGAGGATTCGTCCTCCAAATTTTCCAAATTTCACAGCAATCCAGCCAATAGTCGTTGAGATATTACACTCAGGACCAAAGGGATGGATTGACCAACGATGGCAACCAATGGCTAAATATATGCTGGTGAAGATCCAGCTCTAAAACTAGTTTCTGCATTTCACAATTTATAAATCGTGTTCAGAAATTTAAACACCAACTATTCAGAAGCTTCTGTGGCTTCCATCATTCAAGTGTTTGGAATCAGTATGTTTCTGCTACACGGAGCAAACCGCATTGTCCTTGTTGTGTTTCATCCCTATTTGTGCGTTAAACCTAACCCCATGGACTCGCTCTGTGCTTTAACTGCAGTCGTCTGGTCTGCTCGGGGATAGAGGTTAGAGGTCGAGGGTCAGTAATCTGAACAGGAAAGCCTATTCACGCAGAACAACACATCGTAAACAAACCATTACACACCATCTGCGGCGGCGTCAAATCCCCAAACCAGCATGCGCCTGTTTGTGTAGGTGTGTGTGTGTGTGTTCGTGTCACACCCACAGACACACAAGTGAGGATCAACACACACACACACACACACACACACACACACACACACACACACACACACAGTCGGCCGGGGATGGAGAGGTGACAGAGGAAGTGACCATCTGGTATCTACCGAGGCGTAAAATTACCTGCTGAAAGGTTATATTGGCATTATGCATACTGTGTGCGTCATAGCGTGATGCCTTCAAAATATATTTTAGCTTGAAGTTGTGTTTATTGCAAAAAAAAAAACCCTGTAACACAGTCGATTTATCAGATATTTGATTGGATAGTCAGCTCCAAAGTTTCTGGTTGCCATATCTTAAATTCTTGTATGTGAGTTTTTTCCGGAGGGAGTATTCTCAGTACTTCAGTACCGATCATCCGGTGCAGGGATGTCCTCAGAAATCCACGGTTTGAGAAGCAGCTGTCAAGTTTTGAAGAGGCGCGCTCGTCTTGCTTTCCCCTCAGACGATGACACTCTCTCCCAATTAATTCCACGCCTGCTCATTTCCAGAGCTTTATGCCTCGTTACCTTCGTAGCAGTTTTGTTCGTGTTCGTTTCACCACCTCTTTTTTCTGTCGCCAAATTGTCTCTTCATTCGCTAATTGCCACGTCACTTTCGCTGCCACTTTCTGCATTTTTTTCATGCATCCAGTATCTCTTGCTTGTCGTTCTCCCTCCTCATCCAATACCCTGCTTGTCTCTTCACATTCAGTGATTTCTTTTTCTTTTCCCTCCCCACTTGCACTTCCCTTACACATCTCTTTTTTCGCTCAACTGCCTCCTACACTCCACCCAGAGCTTTCACCCCGTCAGCCCATATCTCCTTCTTTCTTCTTTCTCTCTCTCTCTCCCTCCTCTCCTTGTTTTCTTTGACAGCTTTAACTCCCCCTCTGTGTCGCTGCTTGATACCAAAAAAAAAAAAATAAAAAAATCGCTGCATCCCTTGTCGTCCATCTTCCCTTGCTTAACCCTCTATCTTGGCTGCTGTCCCCATAACCACCATCACAGGCAGCCAGCCTCTCTGGCATTGCCCACTGGTCTAACACCTGCCACTCTGAAGACAATGTGTGAGGGGAATCGCTGTGACAGTGTGTGTGTGTGTGTTTTGTTTGCATGTGCTTGTGAGAGATTTAAAAAAAGGAAAATGGGTTTATCATCCACTCTAGACATTTGTCCTGTGTTGTGTAAGCCTGTGTTGTTTGGTGTGTTTACCTCTTACTTGCCAGTCAGTGAGTGTTTCTGTCAGTCTGTTGGACCGACATGCAGACAGACGCGTGGATTAGAGTTAGATCTAGGCTGCCCGTCTTCTATTCTGAGATCCCCTGAAGGAGAAGCCTGTTAATTTAGCTGCTATAAATACAGGACCTCCTCCTAGCGGGTCACTCTAAGACCCGCTTCATGGTACTGGACTGTGGTGACAGCTCCTTCACTTTGTGTATGCGTGTGTGTGTGTACTATATATGTGTGTGTGGACTGCTTCAAAGCTGGCTGGCTAGCCTCCAGCTCAGTGGTGCATGGAGCATGGGCTGTGGTGCCACTATTGACAAGGACATTTGGACACAGCCTGAGCTCGTTTCTCTCTTCATCTTTAGTTAAATTCATTCCCCTGCTTTTATTTATACCACTTACAGCTAATGATTCTGATCAAATAATCAGTCATAGTCAATAATAATGTCAACAGCGTGATCTATCTATCTCTCATATGCAAGTGCGTTCAGATTCTTTATTTTGTTCAAAGGCAATTTAGAGTGAGAAAGAAGATCTTGACATTTGAAGAAGCAGTTTTCTGTTTGATAACTTGGTGAATGATTAACTGATGACTAAAGTTGTCATCAGTTAATTAATCGATTTATCAGATAATTGTGTCGGTGCTGAATCTTGTCTGTCTTCCCTGAAAGTAGGACCTTTGAAACAAAGATGTATATGTTTGCAAACCTAGTGCTCATTATTGTCATCCTGGTGATTTTTGAAATATGAATATGTTATTCTCTTGCTCTCTGTTAAGCCTCTCTTATTATAAAGTATTCACTGCGTAAATATCACACAAATGCAGGCTTAGACGTGTGTTTTCCTCCTCTCTTTTCCCCTAATTAATTACCAATAAAATTCTCTCTCCAAAAAAGACACTCGGATGATTGAAAATCAACTCAATCAACGAGTCAAACTCTCATAAACACTTGAACTATAAAAAAAAAGAATCCTCCACTGCAATCATCCAGTAGTTAACTGATATCTATGTTTACACTGTTGCTGTAATTTGCTCTGCTTTCTTTCACAGTCAAGTGTGCTATAATTGGTTTTCAGTCAGTGAAAGTGTTTATTTAATGACAGGCTTATTTGTGCAGCTACATTGTGCTCAGAATCCACGGTGTAGCTTTTACACGACTGTAGACCGATCATTATCTTCATCAGTATAAATACACTCCATCGTGCTCTCTGATAATTTTTTTTACCCTGGCAGTGTTTCAGAGGAGAAAGCACCTTTTAATATCCTACCATGCAAGTCTGCATGTCAGACTATTACAGACAGTGCTTTTAATGTTTTGGTGGTTTGGTTTGGAGACGGGGTAGTTGGATATTATGTATGATTTACAGCTGTTAGTGAAGCTTTCACCAACCATGAAGAGCAAGTGTGGTTATATCCCAAGAAGCATGTTAGTTTTTCCCCAATTCAGTGGTTAATCAAAAACCCTCATTCCGAAGTGTACTGCGTCCAAGCGAGAATCTGCGTCCAAATGTGGACTTTTATGTCCAAGCTGCATTAATTCCTCTCCCGCTGCGCCTCTGTTGAACAAAGCGCGGGAGTCACGCTAACGCAGAGGCAGGTAGAAAGCAGAAAGAGGAGGGCAAGAAAGGGGGGGGAAGCTGATTGAAGACAGTGAAGTGGAACGGATGGAGTGCGAGAGAAGGCGGAAGAAAATGAGCAGTGAAAGTATAAAAGCTTAAATCAAAAGAATAAAAAATTCATAAGAATCTGGCAAAGAGAGGGGAGAAGATAAATGAGGGCTGTGAGAGTAGAGGAGGAGAAGGTGCATTTATCAGGCAGAGAGGAGGGCTGGGGAAAGAAGGGCAAAAGGAGCATTAGGGAATATTTGTGGGGAGAGTGTGAGCTTGTTAATGAATCGCTGAAGAGGACACACACACACACATCCACATACTCCAGCAGGTGTTGCATGCCAACTGCTCATTCATTCATTTTAGGCACAGAGTGAACTTCATGTTCTCCTAATTTGTCTAACCTGCTCTTTAAAGACGACCTTACTGATCGATATTCCTTGGATCGATGCAAAGTTTATGAAAATGCATGATTTAAAGGTGTTTTAGCTTGGAAAAAAAAGAGCTCTGGCACTAACACTCGAGGTCAACCCGACTTTCTTTGTTTTATTCCTGGATCCCTTTGTGCTCTCTCATCCCTATCACTCCGCTGACAGAGTGAAGAGGGGCTTAGAGATTTATTTAAACTCTGGACAGCATCTCCAGAGACAGAGCCAGACTGTTTAGGATTGAGGAACCTGTACTGTCTGTATGTGTTTGGGTTTGTAAGTGTGTGTGTGTGTACTGCTGCTTAAGTGTACAAGTCAGGATGACTTTATTGCCCAAGAGAAGCCAAGTTAAATTTAGTTTATTAATATTTTGTTGTTTTCTGAGAATAAGGACAGTAGATAGAAATCTCCAAGTGTGTGTGTGTGTGAGTGCACTTTTGCGTGCTGGGGGTCTCTCATTTGGGCTGCAGGCGTTCAGTGTTTGACAGCTTCATTCTTTATTCTCTCGCTGGAGACGTGCTGCTCCCTCTGTGCGTGAGTAGTGAATAAGTTTGCACTAAATGATTCAGCATCTACGTGTCTGCTCAGCAGGGGTTCGTTCGTAAGAGGCCAAAAGGCCATGTGTTTTTAATATTGTCAATGCAACACACACACACACACACACACTCCACTGAACACGGACTCCTGAGTGCTTCCAGAGACACACCTCACTAATGTATCCACAAGAGACCTGTAATGTACTGCAGACTTAGACTTCTTCCTTCTTTAATTCCTGCCAAAAAAGCTCTTCTTTGTATCGCTCTCTGTTAGAGAAGTCAAGCCTATTATCTATCCCTCTTAATTCACCCCCTTGCACATCTCTAACAATTTCTTCCTCCATTTATCAAAGACAAGATTCTTTCAGACGTGCCATCATTTCAGCCTCATTTCACTTACACCGTCTATCTTTTTTTTTTCCTCTTCTCCTCTCTCAATCCTCCCTTGTCCATGCAGGACAGCGACATCCAGAAGAAGATCGACCATGAGATCCGGATGCGCGATGGGGCCTGCAAGCTGCTGGCCGCCTGCTCGCAGAAAGATCAGGCGCTGGAGGCGGCGAAGAGCCTGCAGACCTGTAGCACTCGCATCATGGCCTACATGTCGGAGCTGCAGAGGATGAAGGAGGCTCAGGTCATGCAGAAGGTCACGCGGAGGTCGTCGGACGCAGGGCCGATGGATGACAGGCTCCCGTGCAAAGGAAAAGTGGCCATCTCAGGCAAGTACAACCTCATCTGAAGCTGTGTGTATGCACGATGGAGAGATGAGTGGAAAATGATTAGTGGGAACAGCAAAGATGGAAAATCTAAGACACAGAGCCTCGGTGGTCCATTTAGTGTTATGATTTAATGCAGAGCCGCCCAGCTTCCTCTCTCTCTCTATTAGAGGATGCTTCACTCTCTTCTTATTGACTGAGGTGGTGACTTGCACATGCTGCCCACTTCAGTATGAGAGCGGGCAATCAGATGAATTATCAGGGAGCTACGCTGTTTAAATCACGAGAGATAATTCACAACAGAGAGCAAGACAATCGTTTTTTTTCTTGCTTGCTTGCTGTTGTTGATTTTTTAGTTTTTAGAACATGATGAGAAGGTAAAAAAAGATAAATATTTATGTGATGTGAGACTGGAAACATGTGTGTATGTGTTTGTGGGTGGAGGTTCATGAGGGCACTGCTGTATGTCTGGTACCCAGCTGGAGAGCTACACAGACACACACACACACACACACACACACACAGTCGGTAATTAGCCGTGGACACTTTAGGCTGTGACTGAAAGCAGCATTGGTAAAGACACACACATACAGTTACACCCACGGTCTCAGATGTAAGGGCGATTAACATTTTTGTGGTCTAATCCGTTGTCTGTTGTCATTACAGATCTTCGGATCCCGCTCATGTGGAAAGACACAGAGTACTTCAAGAACAAAGGAGGTGAGGAGCCACTTCTGTACGCGTGTGAAGAAGTTCATTGATTAATGATTTATGCCTGTAGGATTTATTTAATGATTTGCTTCGGATGGAAATGCTACACGGTTTCTCACAGTTGTAAAAATGGCTTTTTTAAAGATGTTGAATGCGTGAGTGCAGGATTTCTCGTGCCTTTAAAAAGATCAAAAATCACATTTTATCAATGGCTAGAGGGTGAAACACTGATTTGGACTTTTTTTTTATTTTAATATTTAAAAAAATCTGCTGACCCATGGATCTGTGCAGACAGAGCAGCATGACACTTTTTCTACGGTATGCAGGCTTCATCGCACGGTTCCTGTAACTGATCAGTACAGTGTGTTGCAGCTTTACTAGATATCTCCGTATTTTACAGGGATTGATTTTGTCAGATGTAAGAAACTCCTGGCAGGACAACCTGACCCACTGTTCAGCCCCGCTGGCTTTGCCTCTTGGCTCTGGGTAATTATTGGTAGGGTGGAGAATGCTGCCCTACTAATAATGAAAAACTAAATTTGTCCTGTGGAGTATAACTGAGAACCAGATCACATTTTAGATGTTTTGATGACATTTCAAAACTCAATGGTGCACTGAAAATATAACGATGCTAATCTTTATATTGACTATTTGACTCCCCCTCCTCCTCTTGTCAATGAGTCAATGTGGGCTAACCCCCCGTGCAGTCATTATAACAGCCTCTGTGCTCATCCTCTCCCCTGGCAACTTGAATGGAATTAATCTGCATGACCTGTGCATATAAATGAACTCAAGAGACAGGTAGTAGACTCTTAACAAAGCTTAATGAGGCCGTTAGTCAAGGTCATTAAGCACACCGAGACGTAAAGAGAGCCCAGGGGGTAAAGAGGAGCAAAGCGTGTTCATCTCTCACGTGGCCAGTCATATTTTATTTGTTTGGAGTATTGAGCTTATACTTGGAATAATAAATCTGAATATTTAAGCGTGGATGTGCCGTAGACGGTGAAGCACATAAGTAGGAGCGGACCACCTCTCTCAGCCTTTTCAGCGGCAACCTTGAATTTCAATGAGAAGTAACGAAATGTTTGAACACGGTTGTGCAGCAGCAGAAGAAGAAGAAAAACACACATTAGAATGAAAATAGTCTAACCATAAGGGAGCATGCTGTTTATACTACAACAATACATTTCTCACTGTTATAATGGATTTAATGGTGGTGTGTTTCGGCACACGGATTCACCCAATTACCCATAATCTTAGCGATGTGTACCCAAATAGGGTATTACAGCTTCTTTCCAATGCATGTGTATAATATAGTTTTACTGACTGTTGTTGTCCGGCTCTCATACTGCAACATTAAAGAGCATTGTGCTTTGGTTTTCAAACCACAAAACCGTTCACAATGCTTCACAGGAGTTCTTAACATAGCTGGCTATTCAGATTGCGAAAACTGAAACTCACCACAGTAAAAGTGCTCGTCAGCCGAATGGAAGAGCTGATCTTTCAAACTTTAATTACTCAGGTCATGCACCCCTTCTCTAGCTTCTGGCCTCAGCACTTTGTTAAAACACTTAACCTACGTTTTGGTTGGTTTGCAGGTGGTGCTGTTTTTCGAGCTGAAAATGACTTTTCAAGTGATGCAATTGAACGAAAGCTGTTGCGACGTCTCGTAAATGTCGCGTTTGTTCTGCCTTTTTCCTCCTCTCTCTTTGTAGAGCTTCACCGTTGTGCAGTGTTCTGCCTGCTGCAGCTGGGAGGAGAGATCTTTGACACAGACATGGTGATAGTAGACCGGACGCTCACTGATATTTGTTTTGACAACACCATCGTATTGTAAGTCATCTCCCTGCCTTCTGATTCTAAAGACCCACATATAAACTGTGATACTCGCATACAGGCTTCATTGCATGTGTATTCATTTGCAGTAACGAAGCCAGCCCGGGTTTTGAGCTGCGCGTTGAGCTGTACAGTTGCTGCTCAGAGGACGACTACTCAGCAGGGAGCACGCCGAGGAAACTAGCCAGTAAGCTGAGCTCCTCGCTGGGACGATCATCTGGGAAGAAGCTCCGGGCAACCATGGAGCCTGGACCGTGTAGTCCTGTTAGCAACGGAGGGGCATCTCCTCTTCTGCTGCCAGTTCCCTCTGTACCGTAAGTTTAATTTACATAGTGAGCATTTTATACCAGGTAGATATTGAATAGAGGGAGAAATACATTTCAGGCATATTTATTGCGATCATTTCTCGCTATTAAAATGCTCGAACACAGAATAAATGTCTGTCCTCTCTCTGTGTGTTGACAGGGGCCCTAAGTACCACCTCTTAGCTCATACCACCCTGTCGCTGTCACACATCCAGGACAGCTTTCGCACACATGACCTCACCATCTCAGGCAACGGTGAGTGGCAGCCTTCGTCAATCTGTCTCCTCGCCATCTTTCCCTTTTCTCTGCCAAATCAGCCATCTGTCTGTTTTTTTTCTCCTCCTCTCACTCATCACTTTTCCTCCTTGCATTCTAATAATTTCCCTTAAACCAAGCGTATTGTGCGTCTCCTGCCCTCCTCCTTCTCGTCCCCCTTCCCCCTTCCTCTGTCCTACCCGTGTTCTCTGACAGACAGCCATTGTCAAGGTCACTGTAATAAAGGCCGTGCTAGTGAGGTGACTGCTGTGTAAAGCTGTAATGATGTGGGCTAACAAGGGCCCAGACCTCAGACAGACAGGCCCCTAGTGTTTTATTCATTGGCCCTTCAGCCTGCTGTAAAGTTTCACTGCTGCACTTCATGACGCTCCCTGCAGCTGCCAGTCTTTTACACCTCTGTGGCTTGTTTGGTGTGTAAAACGGGGGGGGTGCTGCATGACATGCATGTGTGTGTTCATGCACATGCTTGTGTGTGGGTTTGGATTGCCATGTGGGAATATTTTTATTTATTAATGATGTTTATTTTTGCCCATCCATCTCCCTCTCTCCGCCTGCAGAAGAGTGTTCTTATTGGCTGCCACTCTATGGCAGTATGTGTTGCCGCCTCGCAGCTCAGCCTCACTGTATGACCCAACAGATGACGAGCGGATGTTTGAAAGTGAAGGTAAGTTGGCAGTGATAGAGGGACTATTCCTCTGGCTATTTCCGTCTCCTCCTCCACTTCTTTCCTCTTCTCTTTTTATCTCTCTTTGTGTTTCTTTCCCTTTCTTGTACTCCTCATTCAACTGATCTTTTTTACTCTACCTTGCAGCAGTTGGGTGGCGACCCTCAGAGTTGGACAGAAGTCTACGCCGTTTTAAAAGGAACGAGCCTTTTCTGCTACCACCGGCAAGAAGATGTGGAGGCTAACGTTGAGCCAGCTTTCACGATTGCCATCAACAAGGTCAGCAAAGAGAAACGGAGTAAAACACTCTCCACAGGTTGATCCAGCCTTAAAGAACCAATACAGTTGTGTTTGTTCTTGGCCATGCCTCAGGTGTTGGTAGCCTTGATGGTAAAAAAACATACTGGAATTATGGATTGCTGCCAGTTTGAGTTCAGAGCCAACTAGTACGCTCTGAGCCAATAAGAAATGATGCTTTTCCCCTTAGTAACAACTATTAAGGTACCCTTGAACGCGGCGCTTAGCCCTCGGTTGCCCCAGAAGAGTTCCTCACAAGCCAAAAGTAGAAAACTGATTCTGTTGCTCAGCTTTCAGTTGTAACTCTGAAAATGTTCAGCAAAGCCAGAAAAGAGCAGGCAGCTGGATGAAAGGCTTTCCACATAAAATCTGTTCAGTATCTTCTCACGTCTCTGCAAACACAACAGAACACAGCAGTCGAGCTCCATCCAATCAGGAGTCGTATTTTTCTCATCCATCTGTTTTTTCCAGGCACCAAAGTGAGGAACAGTCAGTCAGCCAGTCCAAGGTCTTGATCATCTTGTTTCCTGTGTCTGTGTCTGAGAGTCGATGCCCACGGGGCTTCTCATTCCTTCCGTAATGACTCACTCCGTCTTTTGTAGCCTCTGACCCAGAGCTCACAGCTGACCTAAAGCCAAGTTGGTCAGATCAGGTCTGTGTGATCCTTTTGTTAGTCAGTAGTCTGGCTCATCTTAAGGGGAAGGAGGAGGCAGTGACCGATGGAGCAACACTGCCACCTAGTGGCCACAGGCACGCACGGACACATTTGGAGTAGAATAGGGAGGTGGGAATTGGGAGTCTGCACCTTTTTGTTGGATAATTGCTGAAGGGAAATGGTTTGGAAGAGGACTAATTAGTGGCTTTATTAGTGAGGGCTTATGTTCAGCGGGGACTCACAATTACAATTGCTGTAATGATCACTTGTTGCAGCACATAATTTTGTTCATTCAGGAGTACTGGCATTCACCTCTGATTGTAGTCATTTTATGGTGGATGATTGTGTTCTTTGTCGCTCCCGCTTTTCAGGAAACCAGAATACGTGCGTCAGAGAAAGACCCTCAGAGTAAAGTTCAGAATATCCGTATCAGTAACCAGTACGGAGGGGAGGAAGTCACGCACACACTGACAACAGACAGCCGCGAGGACACACACCGGTGGATGGAGGCCTTTTGGCAACATTTCTATGACATGAGTAAGTACACAGGCACTATGTGCGATACATCCACTTTATACTGTCACTCGAAGGACTCAATTTCAAGGACGTACTGCTGTGTGTGTTGTATCTGCTGCTTGGTGCGTTGAAAGTGACAGTTTGTCTCCAACGTGCAGGCCAATGGAAACAGTGCTGCGATGACTTAATGAAAATTGAGCTGCCATCGCCAAGGAAACCAGCTCCTGTCACACCAAAACAGGGCTCACTCTATCACGAAATGGGTAAGACGTCTGTCTGATTATGCAGCAAGTAAAGATTTGTGGTCACCTTTGGCTTAGAAACTAAGCAGGGAAGGAAAGAAAGAAAGAAAGAAAGAAAGAAAGAAAGAAAGAGAAAGCACTGTGCTTGCACTGCATGTGACTGTGTGTAGCTTTAATTCTTCGGGTCTATGTGCATGAGAGACGCCGTCACAATTAAATTTTTTCCTCTCTGATATCTCGAACTCACACTCTGCTTTACTTCTCTGTACTGTAGAAAGAATGGGTCTTATCTCTGACACGCTGACTCACTCTCTGTCCTTTGTTTCTCTGTCCCTCTTTGTCCTTTTTCAATTTTTTCCTTGTGTGTCCCGAATCCATCACTCCTTGGCGTTGTCTCTTTTGTCCTTCTTTATTACTTCCTTCTTCCCTCATACATTATTCATGATCGACGCCGCATTTTTCATCAACTTTCACCATTAATTTTTAACGGGTGAATTATCTTTATCCTTGACACTTTTTTTTTTGTTCCCTCATCACGCCTTAACATTAATTTCCTTAATGAACACGCATCAACCCATATCGCTTTATGTAACCCTCAAAACACAAACAATCTGTCGACCTGTTGCACACTTTCCCATCCACTCCACCCTTTTTCTGTCTCCCCAACCTCCCTCTCGGTTTTCCTAACCTCCTCTGGCAGCCCCTCTTGCTACACCCTCCTGTGAGGGTCTTCTGCTGCAGGATAACGCTGTGTCTGCTGAGATTCGTGCTCTGCTCTCATCCTATTACAACGACAGGTGAAGTAACAGGTGTAGGGCTCCATATAAATTATGTTGTGCTGAATGTTGCAGTCCAGGACTTAGTGCAAATCCGGGAGTCGAATTTTAAATATACAATATTCAATGCAGTACCAGACAAACAAGAAGTCTGAGCACTTCTAATTTGTCTGTATTTTTTCTTATAAACTCAAGGATAAATTTTAAAGCAGCGTGTCTAAATCCATACTCCTAGTGAGATAAAATATGTAAGAAATAAAGAGTTATGACTGGATTACCAATACAATGGTAAGTACTTCATTTATAAATAGTGAAATCTACAAAATAAGATAAACCAATTTATTTAAATCTATCATATTAAAATCCTTTGGAAAAAAAACAGGGTCAAGCCCAGCATACAGCAGTATAATGATGAGTTTTGCTGCATCTCTCCTGCAGTTATTGAATCATCTGATGACCTCAGCAGCACTGTGTCAGACATCCTGGCTCGGAGGATGCAGGAGCTGGAGCTCCGCAGCCAGCTGGGCACCTCCCCCACCTGGATGTCTGTGTTTGACGAGAGCAACCCCAAAAGCGCTGGTCGCCCCCGTCCCTGTACCTCTCGCCTTTCCGGGCACAGCCCCTGCACCCCTCATCGACTGCCTCGGAGCCCTGTGAGCCCTCACCGCTGCCCCCAGCTGGGTCTGCTGTCCTCAGACGCAAGCCTGACTTCAGACAGCGACAGCCACTGCAGCACCAGCCCCTGCTCTCAACGTCACGGCTGGCCCGAGCCTTCTTCAAACTTCTCTCTCTTGTCATCGTCCCCCTCTCGCCTGAGGCCACGCACTCTGTCACTGGATGCTAAGCTCAGCACCCTTCGAGGGAGGGGGTACGGAGGTGGAGGGAACTTCCAGTGCCCATGCCAGCCTCCTTCCTCCTCGCTGCTCAACCCAATTCCCATCTCCTCCCGTTCACCTCGGTCACAGCACAGCACACAGACCACACTCTCCTGCTCCAGCTCCACCTCCAGCAACAGCTCCAGCAACAGTGAGGGCAGCCACAGCCCCGAATCATCTGAGGGAGTCCCCTTCTCGAGGCCCTCCCCGGCTCGACGAAGCCTCAGGAACCTCAGGGCCAGACTTGATCCTCGCAACTGGCTTCAAAGTCAGGTGTGAAGTTGTCCCTGCCTAATAGACATTTTAACGCTGGCCTAAAGGCAACAGTGCTCGTTAAACCATGATTTAACAGGCTTAGCATATGTGAACCAACCTCAGGCAATCTGCTAGGCCACATGCACAGCCCTGAGGAGGATAAGCTGCCTCTAGCCTGCCTCCTGGTGGAGGATGGATCATGGAACCCCCTCCTGGGGCAAACTGGAATGTCTTCTAACACAAAAGACAGGTGACAATCACTGCAGGCGACTCTGCACTTTGCTGGGTTGCCACAATTTAAAGCTGGTCCAAGACTAAATGGGAGGTACTCTGCTCTGCTTTGCTGCTTTGGGAGAAAGTGATGCTGAAAGAGCTGAAAGGACTTACTCTGATAAACACGTCACACTAGGCCTACTGTCTGTCTTTGGACTCTAATTCTGAAATTAGAAAAAGGTTTTGTTCTGTTGTCTGCATCCTGGCTACTCAAACGTTATTTTTTATTTCAAGGTCATCTCTATTAATGCACTAGCGGTATTTTGACTGGATGTCTATTCTCTCTATTTTATAAATAAAGGTTTGCAGTGTTTATGCTATGAAAAGCCAGTGAGCATGTGGCAAGACGAACATGCAAGATGAACATAAGGTATAATCAAGAGTTAGAAACTGTTAAGTGTGGAGGGAAGGGTTGGTGTCTGTTGCCTGTACTGTGATCTACTTCGGTGTACGTATCTAATTATTCATACAGCAGATGATCTTTGTGGTTCTCCTAAAAAAAAAAAAAATGACTATGCACCATTTCGTTTTTTGCATGATTTGACTTACAGCTATAATGTTGAACTACTTGAGATCATTTCAACGATGAATCTGGTGAAAGCTTAACTTTATGCAAGTGCTCATACTTACTGTACTGGTTATTACTGTGATCTCTTCAGGGTAAAAATCTGTGCTCTGGTCTTAATTTTTACACGTTTATCTGCACATTTATTGACAGGCTGTCGCTAGAACTGGGTAATAGATCCATGCATACATAGAGGAAACCTTAGGATAAAGTGAAATTAACCAAAGCTTAAGTATTATTGAAAACCCAAGCCATAATAACTCTGCCACACTGCCTCACTGCAGTAGTGGGGGATATTAAGAATAGCGGTTCCTGATTATGGAATTTCAATAAAATGTGAAACATCCACCAATCAAATATTATGCAACACAGAAGCATTTCTTAGAAATTATTTTATGGTGGCTGTATTTCTATGAAACTGAATCTTTATATGAAACCCCAGTAAGGTCATGATAGTAAGAACAAAAATTAAACTATTTGTTTACACTGCCACCTTTTTTATTATCATTATCATTATTATTATTATTATTATGTAAGTTATTGGCATTTAGACATCACTCAGCAGCAAAATCATCTGACCGTGAAAACAAATCTTACAGCAGAGTCGTACAGTAAAGCCTCTTCTTCTCTGTCTTTGTTGTTTACTGTGGATTTGACTTTGGTTACAGTTTCCCCTCAGAGCTCGGGCAACCAATTTTACTAAGAATTAAAACTGTCAAATGTTTGGAAAAAGCAAGCATTTGTTACTGTAAATTAATTTTTATAAGTTAACAAATAAACCTCCTCTCTTTGTCTTTTGTTATGTTATTGATATTGTTATAAATGCAGCTATATTGATACCTGATTATCATATTGTTAACAGATGATGTGCAGATCTTTAACTGTTATGAATAGATAACATTGAATGTTATAACCATGCAAGAGTTTCCCGTGTTAGCAGGCTTTGTGTTCTGCATGTACGCCGTCCTAGGAGGCAAACATAAAATGAGAAATGTGGAAATCTCACGTTTAAATAATATAACATTAATTATAATAAATGTTTTATCAGTTTACAAATGACTCTGTTTCTTTACACACCATCACATCACATTTGTCTACATGAAATATGATCTTTTGAACTTGAAATCCCGTATCCTGACTGTAGTAAGGGTGTCGGTATATAACAATATTGACAATAATCATGTTTTAAAAATGAAATATTGATATTGTGTAAACAATCTAGTCAACCTAGTCAATCTAGGTTACTTTCCATTAGAATAATAAGATGAATTTGACAGATTTTTATTTATTTCAAATTTTCTATACACATCTCGATAGTGTCATGAATTATTTTGGCTATCTATGTAGTCAAAATCTGATTGTGACAGCCCTACTGTATGTCAACTCTTTGTGGCAGACTCCAAAAGAAGGTTTCCACCATGTGCACTTCTTTTTTCCTGCAGTCTGAGATCAGTAGAGTTTTTTTTAAAGTACTCTGCACTTTGAGCATACTATGAATCATATCGTATCAAATTCTGTTCTTCTGCTCTTTCTCCCTCCAGCGACAATTCCCACGGGAGATACCATCCTATGTGAAGATGAAATTCCACGTAGAAGCTGCAGTTGTCTGACTTGTTAGAAGCATCAAAAAAAGGCAGGTAGAACAGATGCTTTATTGTCAGTTTTTTTGATAGCAAAGCCTTAAATCTGTCAATAGTACAAAGCACTATTACAAACATAGGAGGTAGTCGACACCGAGTCTTCACTGAGCATTGCAAAATGCATAGAGAAATACTATGGCCATACTGACTCTTTTCCAAATGCCTCAGAGGAGAACTGAGAGTTCTACCATTGTTGTGCTATTATAACTTCACAACTGATTAAAGTATTTAAAAAAAAACATATGTATAATCAACAAATACATATCGGTATAGAACAGAATCACACTAATAAATACTTTATATTATATGCTTCATATGATGCTGATTATTGACTTATGTAACCCAATAGGGGCGTTTTACACAAAGTTTGGCAATTATATGATTTCTGTTGGATTACATAAGTAAATGAACAATGTTTACATCAAGTTACAGATAAATGAGGGGTGCCCCCCCGCCTCCTCACCCTCTTTCATGTCGTCCATATTTTCTCTTTGTGCACTTGTGCTTCCTCCAGCTCCTTGATCCCGTCTCATTAGCAGGCACTCCGTGGATTACATGCCCACAGCGCCGCCCCGGCCAAAGTACTCCAGGCAAACGTGGAGAACTTTGCAGGGCACGTTCCAGCTCTGCTTATATATGCCGATGCAATCCGGTGGAGCCGCTTCGCACCGAAGGTGTTGTAGTGTCCTGGGAGGACCTGGTCGACCTGTTTAATGAATTTGCAAGATGTCAAACACTTTAAACAGATGTACAGTACATGCCACATGAATTAGTAAATCATCAGCTGGGGCACACTCAAGCATAATTACTCTGAGCACCAGCTGTATCCATCAGTGGATGGTGCATAGTTTTGATTTATTCTCAGGTAATAAACACTTCTGTGTGACATTTTGAGGAACTATGAGCTAAAATGCTTAAGTGTGTGTTTCAGTGTTACCTGTTCGCTGTCCACCAGCCCCACCAGGCGCTCACAACTGCTGATGTAGTCACTGACGTGGCTGTAGGGCAACCAGTCAATCATAGAGCCATCATACACTACGTCTCCACTGAAAAGCAACTTGTTGTCACGGTCGTGGAGGCAGATGCTGCCCCGAGAGTGGCCAGGCATGTGGAGCACTGTCAGCTGTCGGTCACCCAGGTTGATCACATCACCTAGACAGGAAAGAGGGAGAGACAGATATCAAAATCATTCACATATACAAACACAATACAACTTCAAGTCCATATGCATCCCGTTTCCAGACTCACTTCCAACCTAAATCCTTCTGTTCAGCTTCAATTAGGCTGACTGGAACCAGGTGTGAACGCAAGTCACCTCACATCACTATGATTTACAGAGTCTAGGACATTGTGTTTATAATTGATTTAGTCTAGACCAGCAATGAGTGGCATAGTGTGACGGGACAGTGAAACTGACACACCAAGCAATGAGATATTCCATCTGCACTGCAGCAGTGGCTCTGACACAGCAGAACAAGCCATTGTATTGACCGACGGTGCAGAAATGACTTCTCTGCATGAATACTAAAGACGCTAAACGCTAAAAGTTCTGGTCCAAACTCCCAACAAAAGCAAAGCTGCTCATCCCAAATGCAGCTTCGTGATACAAGCTTTGTATGGTAAATCTAAAGTGGCTGGATATGAGTTTAATTTATTAGTAATTGATTTGATAACAGCACAGTGGGTGATGGTGAAATCGATGCTCTGTGTGGAAGTGTGTGGTCTGTCTCTGCAGTCTCCTCTTTCTCTCTTAGAAGTAACAGAATCCTGAAGTCACCAGCACACCGGCTTAAAAATAGAGACGCTGTGAAAATAAAATAACAGATGAAGAATGAGCATAGTGCCGATAACTGCAAAACAAAAGCAGATTTCCTCTTCTCACAAATTATCCAATTATCAATACGGTTTGCTCATGTTGCAGGTGACCCATCTCTGCACTCTTTGCATAGTAACTCATGTTATGTAACACCTGCACCTTCTTGTAACCCTGACTAAGCAGATACAATAAGCTCTGTGCACCATCAAAAACGATGCACTCTCTCCACTGTTTCCTCTGCATATTATATTCCTGCTGCATGCATTCATTTAGCAAGTCATTCTTGGATTGTAAAATCCACTTGTGCGGTAAAAATCCTGCGGGAACTGAGAGGACTCTGCATCATGTGCGCACCCATGAAACATCGTCTAATGGTATCGACCATGATGCTTATCAGTTTGCAAATGCATTCAGACCTTCTGACCTGTCCTTCTGATCACAGATCCAATCACATCTGCAAAGGCTGCCATCTCCTACAGTACCTACCCTCCTGCAGTATGTGTGTGGGCTGCACAGCCTTGACTTTGTAGTGCCTTGCCCTCCATCCTGGACTGGGAGCCTCGGCTATCTCCCTGTCGCTGAGCCAGGTGACCGTCTCAAAGTTGTCTCCGTTGGCCAAGGCATCGACCTCGGCGCTGTGGACGCCCACCTGTTGGAACTGATGCAGACCACCGGAATGGTCGAAGTGGGCGTGGGTGGCGATGGCCAGCAGCGGGTTCTTCCTCTGCGGATCTTTGCCCAGCAGCCCCTTGACGTCGATGTATTCAGGTAAGCTCCTCAAGCCCAGACCGGTGTCTATGACCACGTCTTGGTGCGAGCCGCGCAGCAGCCAGATGTTGGCCCGGTTGTCCGACTGGTAAAACCGCTCCTGGATCCAGAAGAGTCCGTCTCCGAGCGATTTGTGAGCGTACCAGTCGGCTGCAGACATCCCAGTTCATGCACTTGCTCGAAGTAGCTGCGGTGTTTGTTTGTGCGGTGATTTATTTATTTTGCGGTGCAGGAGGTGGAGGTAGCCTTGCTTAGCTTAGAGGTGATGTGTTGATATGATGGTGGCAGCTGGCACACCTTTGTCGATGGAAAGGCAGCGCTGATTGGACGAACGGGTGAGCGACGACGGCGTAAAGCGCGCTGCTATTGGCTGGGAATAAGCAACGCCTTCTTGCGTCACCGCAAGAGGCGGGGCTACTTAAAGCCACATTTACGCATAGTGCTGCGTGGAGTGGACGCACAGGTTTCCACGCCGGTGTTAGTAATCCTCTGTTAGCCTTTTTTTCTTTGTAAATTTAACGATTTTAAGGAGGCAGTTTTACGTGGCGAGCAACAGATACAACTGAGCAAAGTTTAATGACAAGTCAACAAAAAAAACATGGATTCAAACAGGATGAATAGTCCTTAAACAAACACAGAGTTTAGGGATTTTACGTCTATACATTAGGAGAATCTTACTAACAGTCCCATAGTGTGAGTATTGCAGCGTGCTGTGTGTGTGTGTTTTAAAAAAAGCCGTGTTACATCAACTTGTTGTGTGCACACGTGTCTGACAGTGAAGTTGTGACCGCACATGTGTGTGTCTGTGTGTGTGTGTGTGTGGACTCTGTTGCTGCAGGTACACTGGAGGCTTGCAGCCATGGCAGGGAAGGGTCGTGGAGTAGCTGCCTTTACTTTCAACATTGAGGCTCTGGGCATCGGCAGAGGCAGCATGCCAGAAGCCAGGGTGGGGCCCAGCCCGCTGTTTCCAGTAAGTACTGAGCAATACAATTCACGCACACACACACACACACACACACGCAAATGCAGAGATCCCACGATGACATATCACATTGCAGTATATTCAATTCACCTAGAAGCCTTCATAGTGTTCATAGTGTGGCACAACATTTGGGGGAAGATGGAACCACTAACTCTCTAACTGCAGCAGTGTTTGTTGACACATCAGATAGTAATGTGGATGACATTTTTAAAAAAAAGTAGACTTGTGTAAAGAAAAGTACAAGTTCTTTAATAATCTATTGTTTACCTGTTACCTTTATTTAAAATGTAGGCGTCCCATCCTCCTATCATAGACAAACTCAGTTGCTTATGTTTATTTTCTGCATGATGCAGCAAATACAGGAGGAGATTGACTCCTCTTCCTCATACTTTATGTACATTATGCATGCACTGAAATACAGCACACTACACATGACCGCTTGATGATGTTTTGGACACAGGACAGCCCTGACATTGTAACATAGTAGGATATTTACATTTAGTCATTTAGTCTGACGCGTTTATCCAAAGCGACTTACAGGGAGCAATTTGGGGTTCAGTATCTTCGACATGCAAACAGGAGCTGGGGATCAAACCACTGTTCATCTAAATAGTGGACGACCCGCTCCACCTCCTGAGCCACAGACCCATTGAGGCCACTGAGGGTCAGTTTGCCCCTGGTGGATATTAAGCCTTGCTTTGTATGTGACCACTGTGTTTACTTTAATTATGCTGAAGGGCCACAAAGGACGGAAGTTCAGGATGTTCCGTGTCAGGTTTTTCTTTTCTTTAAACAAACTTTGGTGTGTATCTCTTTGTGTAATTTATAACAACACAATTTGTTTGTCATTCCTGTTGACTGAGAGTTCTTAAATGTCATTGGGTCAGTTTGTATGTATTTGGCTCTGTAACTGGAGGGTTTGACTGGTAGCTCAAGAGGTGCCAGTTCACCTCCTGGGCACTGCAGAGGTGCCCTTGAAGTACTGAACCACAAACTGCTCCCTGGGGCTCTCAGGCTCCTCTGTGTGGCTGCCCATCACCCCACCATCTCTCCACATTTCCATGTCTATGAGGCCTTTGTGTGTTTGTGGTTGTATTGCATGTCAAAACGTTTAGATTTATTAGATTGAATTAAACAATGTCACAAACACACTCTGCCAAGTTCATCATTCATCAATTACCCCAAATTTTGAAGCAGTTTTTCTTATTTACAGCTAAATGCACTATTGTTGTTTGCAAGTGTGAGATTACATTGGTACTATTTTACTGTAAAGTACTAATATAAGCACAATCCCTATCAGTTAAAACTAAAATGCATCAGAAAATGTACAGATATTTCACACTGCTGCCTCATAGTGTTGATCAAAGATGTAAAATAATGACGATTTCTATTTTCTCCCTTCCACTGTCTATCCTCCTCCTACAGAACACAGAGTTTAAGCCGGTGCCGCTGAAAGCAGGCGAGGACGAGGACTACATGCTGGCTTTGAAACAGGAAATGAGGGGGGCGATGCAACGGCTACCGCACAACATCAAGCCTCACTCGAACAAAGCAGGTGAGGAGGAGAGAAGTGCATTAGAAGCCTGACGTCTAATAGAAATGCTTTGGCAAGACAATTGGCTGCTGCGAGGGAAGATAATGCAGCACTTAGGAACTGAGACATTTAATTAGGGTCATATCTGGGAAAAGGAGAGACAGGTAGAATATCGAGTTACGGCTGCTACCTCATCTGGTGGATTTAATATGATTTCTTTAATCTGGTCAGATAGCGCCTTTTTATAGTTCCCTTACTCTGCGATGAGCTAAATATAAAATCATATACACTGTATACATAAAGTAAACAACTGCTGACTCACCAGTCAAACCTTTTCAAACTATTGTTTACTATTGTGGGTAAGAATCGGGAGTAGGGTTAAAGTTGGGAGTTGTTCCAAGTGTGTGCCGAAGCAGAACTTTCTCTTATTTCCATCAAACAGAAGTGGAGAAATACACCGAGAGATACCTGAAGCAGAGCCAGCTGGACGACGAGGAATGGACTCCAGGTATTTGCATAACAGTCACGTGATTAAAGCAAATGGAAGAAAAAAAAAAGTGAAAGATAACAGAAGTACTTCATATTTTAGACTGGAACCTCTTCCCAAAAGAATTGATGCCCCAAAAGAAAAAACCTCGTTCTAAACCAGGTACATTAAAGCCATTATGTGTATAATGAGGTTCTATTCTGTGGCTAAGAATAAAACCCAAATGTTTAAATCCAACAGCCACAAAGAAGAAAACCGTGATCTCACGCAAAGAAACAGAGGATGTGCTGAGTAAATTAGAAGTAAGCTTTTTCTTCACTTGTTTGTTCTGCGTTCATTCCTATGTCTTAGTGCAGTATCTATATAAGATCGGGCTGCGTACGTGCGTCCCAAAACAAATATATTTTGAGCCGGTGAATGTTTTGTAATTTAATCTTACTGTCAACGTTTCAGGAACTGGCAAAGAAAGATGATACGAACCCTGAAAAATCAGACGATGAGACGGAAAAGAAACCCGGGAATAAGGAGGAGGAGGAAGAACTTGAAGCGGAGGAATATGAAGAAGAGGACATTGAAGAGGTTGGATTACAAATAACCTTAAATCTTTAGGGACAAATTTGTTCAAACTTGAAAAAAATAGAAGCTTAGAGTTAATATTTAACTTTTTCTCTGTAGGACAATGACTACATCGAAAGCTATTTTGACAATGGTGAAGATTTTGGTGCAAACAGCGATGATAATATGGATGGTGAAGCCACATACTGAGACAGTGTGACTCATCCGTATGGACTCAAGCAGGCATGCACCGTTGAAGAAAACAATTATGTGATTGTTTTGGGTTTAATGTTGGAGATAAGTTGGTTGATAAGTGTTTTTTTTTTTATTGTTCTCATGTAAATAAGAAAAGCCAAACTCTGTGCATACTGGCAATAATTTATTCAAAATAGATGTATTTATTTTCCAGCCTGTAGCACATTTCCACAGTTTGAAAGGCACGTACTGTCAACAACACATTATGCTTTTTTTTCCATGAAGTGTCAAGTGAACACAGTGATAAAATAAAAAAGGGCTATATAACAAAGTCTAAAATTTCACATAATTACAAGTATGAGTCATTGTGGGAATTATGTGCATCACTCATTTTCCTCACCATGCTCCGAGGTTGTTTTTTTTTAACTGGAGGAAAGAAAAGAAAAAAAAAATGGCAAGCTCTAAAGTAAAGAACAATTCAAGCAACTTTCATGGACATTCAGAAAACATAATTTACCTGGGAACTCCCAATACTGATAGTGTAAGTAAAGGCTAATTCTCAAGAGTCCTGAAATAAATTAATTCTATATTAAACACTGGCTGCAATGGCATTGGAAAATACACTGTTTCTATACAACTGGACTAAGTAATCCATTACTAGAATGAATCGTTCTCTTCAGGTGTGGCCACTGCTCATTTACTGAACAAACCGAAACCGGTTTGCGCGCTGCCATATATCAGAGTTTGTGTGTAGCTCACTCACTGAGAATGCAGCAGCATCGATATCAAAACCATCACCTCAATTCCACTTGCTACACTGACGATGACAACTCTGAAATATGTCATTTTGAAAAAAGTTCAGCCAAACGTTTATTTTTGGCACACGAGGAATGACTGACCACACCCTGACTCCTAGTCTCTCAGCTTTATTTAAAAAAGAAAAGTCTGTGCCCCACTATAAAGTGACTGTCCCAGTCAGGCAGATTGCATTGATGTATTTCTATAAAAACTACTCGATCCAATTTTATTATTATGTCTCTGAGTTAGCAACAAATTTGTACGCCGAGTTGTAATCCCTTGTTATGTGTTCCCAAGCATTCTCTGTTCCCCGCCTGCTTTGTTCACATCGGGTCCCTGGGGATCTCCTTTACCCACATTCCCACCATGTCCAGGTCCAGCCCCTTCATGGTTCCCTTCCCCAACAGGAAGGACATTTTTCCCTTCTCCAGGAGACATGTCGCCATTAACTTGTGTAGGAATGCCGTGATGGCTGACATCAGCTTTCATGAGAACCTCATAGTACAGCAGATAAAACACAGGTGTGACGATGCCGACAACCAGCATGATGGCCACAGCCGTCCACCATCTCATGCCCCAGTCTGCCCCATAATAAGGGTCCTTCCTCTGTGCCGGTTTGTACTCGACTTCTCCTAGCAGTGGCTGTTGTTGCTGCAGTGTTAAGGAGGATACGACCTCATTCAGGCTGCTCCGAGACGGACCTGTGGATTTCACCAACCGCTCAATGTCCTTGTCCTTCTCCTGGAGGAATCCTTCCACGCTGTCGGTGGAAGAACAAGAGTCTGTGGAGGACTCGGAGGGCAGGGAGGTAACGGAAGAGGCCTGTGGCGAGTGCCTGGCACGTGAGGGCGAGGCAGATTTGAGAGCTGTAGTGCTGTGAGTCTCTGTAAGGACGCTGAAACGCCTCACGGGAATCTTAACTGACCGGAGGGCAAAGAAATCCTGCTCCGTCAAGAGGTTATTGGCACGTTTTATATCAGCCACCTAGGAAAACACACACAGGGAAGACATGTTTACCCTGCTGCTTAAAGAAACAAGTTGCTATTTTACATACGACTAAACTAGAATGGCAGCTTATGAATTTGTTGCAAAGAAGAGCACATGATACAAAATACCAACCAACAGAAACAATGCTAATAATAAGAAAACAAGTGATGACAAAACTTTACTTAACAGATCGTCGAGTAGTAAATAACTACTGTACTGACCTATAATTCAGAAATTCAACAAATTTATATGTATTTCTATCAGTGATGCGCGGGTTGATCCAAATTAAGCGGGTGCCGAGTCACCAAACAATATTTTTAATGATACTCGGGTCGCGGTCGGTCAGGTCGTTTGAAATAAAGATGTAATTTATGTAGTAGACAAAATGTTCTGTGAAATACACAGAATTTATTGGCTGGTAGAGAAAGTATAGACTACTTTTTAAAATGCGGGTCAGGAAGCAGGTTGGGTACAATATTTCACAATTGTTTGCTGCGGTCCGAGTTCGGGCGGGTTAGTTTAAAACATCGGTCAGTGCAGGTCGATCAAACATGGACCCGTGCATCACTGATTTTGTAAGAGTGCTTTTGTTCTATTACATTGTACCAATCAAACTGAATCATTGTAATGAGTACAGAAGTGTCATCGAACATTTCATTTAACCTGTCCATAGTGTACACTAATCTGATGAGAACACTAAATAAATAAATAAACCTGCATTGTGCCCTGCAACATTGTGAATACAAAACTGATGTATTGTCATCTTAACCTGATATGGCACACTTTAGCAAACAGTTACATGTTTACACATTCAGCCGTTACCAAGCAACATTACCATTCATTTGGAGTCATGTTTCCGGCTGCTGGGTGAATTTAAATTCAATATTCACTCACACTGTCCACAAGAACATTTCTCTTTAACTCCATTAATTACAATCTATTGTTTGACTCAAAAGACTAACCAGATAAGTAATCTAAAAGTAAGACAATAAACATGACATGTTATTGTTTTTGCAAGGGCCGACAATGCTTGTGAAGATGTGTAACCTAAAATGAGATCTACTTCAACGTGGAAATAAAAGGAGAGTTGGTGGAACTCAAGACACACAGACGTACTGAGCAGTGGTACTGCAGGGAGATGCTGTTCAGGGTGTCCCCCTCCTGGATATCTCTGGTCAGGTAGATAATGTCCTCCATCCTCTCTCTGGAGGTGCTCCTCCGCAGTCTCTCTCTGCCACGTGGCCGCAGCTCATAGACGTCTCCGTCCTCCTCTGACAGGTCATTCTCCGAGCCATTGTTTCCAAACAGATAGGCATGACCGCCATTGGCAGGCTGCACCATGGTGGCGGACTGGAACCCATAGTGCTGGCTTCTACTGGACATTTTTTCTTCACTGTGTTGGAAAGAGCAGAGACAGAGCTTGATTATGAAACCCTGAACTCGTGTAGCATATTCTTTGGGAAAACCAGCAACGTATACTTTACCCTGAGAGAATATAACCACAAAAAAAAACATGTTTGAAATGATAAATATATGTAGAGCACACAAGCAACCCTGTGCTTCTGCCTGTACCATCATACCTGGTCATACCTGATCATACCTGACCGTACCTGACTGTACCTGAATGTACCGGATCATACCTGATTATATCTGACTGTACCTGATCATATCTGATGATATCTAAATGTACCTGACCGTACCTGATCGTACCTGACTGTACCTGACCGTACCTGATCATATCTGACTGTACCTGACCGTACCTGATCGTACCTGACTGTACCTGATCATACCTGATGATATCTAAATGTACCTGATCATACCTGACTGTACCTGATCATACCTGACTGTACCTGATCATACCTGACTGTACCTGTACACACTACAGTGTGTACTTTATAAAACTTACCATCACACACTGTACCTGATCATACCTGACTGTACCTGATCATACCTGACTGTACCTGTACACAATACAGTGTGTACTTTATAAAACTTACCATCTTACACTATATAATCAGTTAAATAGTTAATCAAAGCTGCTCTATGTGAAGTTATCACACCACAAGTCCAAAACAAGCTTTTCTTTAACTTAACAGGTTGAGGCAGCCACTTACAGTTCACTTACACTAATTACTACTTAACTCAAGTTGTTCAGCATAGTGCAAGTCTGTGATCTCACTGAGCATTCAGGTTGCAGTAAAGCTAGATAAGACTGAGCCTCTGACAGGAGAAACATCCAGTCATCATGATGTCAAGGTCCTCTGTTTATGTAATATTTCTGCTGCGTTAGCCAACACGTCGACAGCTGTGCCGGTAACATCTTATCTGATAATGTTACTGTCACTGAAGCTGAGCTGAGCAGAGCTCACTGCAGGTTGTTCCTCTGTGAAAATCAAAACACCAACATGAGGCAGAGCCTTCCTCTTTCACCTAAGTGGAGTTAATGTGGATTAAAACAGCTGCTGTACTCTTAATATGACAAAAACAACAACAAGGCTAATGCTACACCTGAGTGTGTCCCCGCCCTGCTGAAGCCCGGTCGGTATAGCTGTAAACAGGAACAAGAACGTGACTTAAAGTCATCATATAAGTGTGTTAAACGAGCTGTCAGCTTGTCTTGTGTTTAAATAAACGTGCTGTGTAACTAAACTAACGCTCGGCACAGGCTAAGCTAACTAGCTTCCGCCTGTGTTATGTAGCCGCTAACGTTAGCACGTTTCTGTCACAGCTGGTGAATGAAAACACGCGCGAGGAAGAGGAGGTGTTCACCTGCAGCGTCATTTACCTGAACAACGTGAACACCGAGCAATCAGTCGACCTGGATAACGTCCATACTCCCCGCACACACCGAGAGCGTCTTCACGGTCACTGCTGCTGTGAGCTGCTCGCTGCTAAACGCTTTACGCCACGTCGACAGAATGGCTGCGTGATGACGTCACCGCTGACGCCACTTAACAACAAACTGACGCTTAATTTTTCTTTTTTTATCGCGAGATGGCGCCAACGGACAAATAAACCGCTCGAGACACTTTGTGTACTTAATAATAATAATAATAATAATAATAATAATAATAAACACGTATGTGTAAGTACATGTGTATGTGTGCTTCCAACAGGAATCACTGTGAGCATCTTTTCCGATCTGCCCTTAAGTCTTTGCATCTGGATCTCTGCTGCTGTGGCGATCATCTACACTGTGCTTGGAGGTCTCTATTCAG